>NW_005054305.1:829407-831199 GCF_000277835.1 Geospiza fortis | reverse complement strand
TGCCAATTTGTAGCTAAAATTTAGTTACCTCATACAGCCTACAGAACAGGCTGTATTCAAAAATTACTGTTCAGGGGTGGCTTGTGGTTTGTAATCAACAGATGCCCTGTAGGTTGCAGTCCATGAAACTGAGAATTTTTTTTTTCCCCAACACATTACACATGATCACTTATGTCTCTTGGGGTCAGAAAGTCAGGAACAAATGTACTTTAAGTCTGTACTGTTTCAGTGATTATAATGTTAATCCTCAAAATTTTGGAGGACTTATGATCCTAAACCATCCAGGATTCTGTAAGAGAAAACAGTCTATTAGAAGGGGGAAAAATGCATCCAAATTTCTACCATTCTACTTTTGGAACAAATTATTTACATTAATTTTTGAATTCTCATTGCATAACTTCCCAGCAAGCTTCTGTCAACAACAATTTCTCTTTTATTCTTCCTTTCTTACTTCACATTCTAAATCTTCTTGCTAATCACCTGGATTCTTACTTTGGTACATAAACAAATAATTAAGAATAGCTTACTTGTATGCCCTTTTGTTCTTGTAAACTGTGTTCTTAGTGAGGATTTTGACTGAGTCTAGCTTGCTTTTTCTTTCTCTGTCTTCTGCATGCTAAAAGTTCTTGGCAATTTTTGAATTTATTTTTTAGCCTGTACAAAGCAATACTGCTTTGAAACATAGCTAGGAAATAAAAGTTGAAGAACTAACATTGTTGATATTATTGTTATTATTATTGTTACTTTGTGTCTTGAGAGAAATTGATTTTTTTCACTGGTGATGATTAATGGAATATTCTACCCTAACACTGAATGTTCTCCTTTGTCACGTGAGCTGTTTCCTTTGATTGCCTCTATATTAGTGTGTAATGTCCATTATCAGGTATTTCTACTTGAGCATTTGATTTGATTTAGGTATTTTTCTCAAAAACCTGTGCTTTTTCATAGATGTTGATTTCTTCACTGATAGCTGTATCATTAGCAGTTAAGAACCTGTGCCTATGTCTGCACACACACTGTGTTAACACTGTTCTGTGGTCTGCAGTCTCTCTGCCCCCTACCTTGGGCCAATTCTAGTACTTAAAATTAGGGGTTGCAGAAAACAGACATAGAAAATTGTATTCCTGGCCTGTTATTCTTGCAGTAGCTATGAGGACCTGTTTTGAGAAGGAGTACTTTTTTAATGTCATTTTTAGTAAAAAAATAGTACAGAGAATGTTTTCACACTGAGCAAGTAGCACATAGAACTGGATCTTATCTCGTGGGAGAGCCTGTTGGGAACTGCAGTAGATATTGTGTCTGAGCACCACAAGAAGATGCAATGTTCCTTTAACACAGGATATGAAAGAGTAAATCCATGTCTTTGCTGCAAAGGGGTGAATTAGCCTTTATCCATCCTTCAGAAGTCTCTGCCCTAGCTCAGAAGCGCAGTTATTATCAGTATTTTTCACCCAAGCAACATGAGAGTACTGGATTGCTAAAGGCCAGAGGCTGGTTAGTTTATCTGTCCTACTATTCCCTCTAACAGAAGGTCCAGACCTATCTGATTTCTGTCTTCAAAAGCTGTAGTTTTTCAGATACTATCAATAGAATCAGACAGCATTGCTGCTTTTTACCTGTGCTGTACACACTGTTTTAGCTTTGTCATTTTCACTCTGAGCAGCACATTTCTTCTTTATCTCCCTAAAGTCCCCTAGTTCTAGCCAGCTTTGTGGTCCTTCCCTTCCCTTCCCTTCCCTTCCCTTCCCTTCCCTTCCCTTCCCTTCCCTTCCCTTCCCTTCCCTTCCCTTCC
>NW_005054305.1:778482-829359 GCF_000277835.1 Geospiza fortis | reverse complement strand
CTATCTTTTCCTTCCCTTCCCTTCCCTTCCCTTCCCTTCCCTTCCCTCCCCTTCCCTCCCCTTCCCTCCCCTTCCCTTCCTGAAATTCCACTGACTGCATTATAATTAAGTAAGTAAATTCAAGGTGATGCTGCCTTCAGTTTCACAATGAAAACAACAGATGTAGCTTCAACAAAAAATTTTGAAGATGCTAATTTTAAACTTGCTGTTATATGGGAATGTTTTTAGTGTACTTTAGTATGTTAAAGGTGAACAGACTGCATTTTTATTTACAGAGCTGCTGAGAGTGAGACATCATGAAACAGTGTCTCTGAAATGTAAAGTTTAAATCACAAATAGAATCCATACAATCAAAAATATTTCAAAAAGAAAACATCAAACTTGAAAAATTAAGATTTAGACATCCAAATAGTCCAATTCATTACCCGGATTCTGAGATCTACCAAAAAATGTGAGGTAGAAATAAAAGCTAGAACTTTCAATTTCAGGTGAGTCACTTACTGGGGCAGCCTGCTGCTATAGCCTTTACCTCAGAGAAGTAAAGCTCCCTCCTCCAAGAACAAACTTATGCGTACATTTCTGTAAATTATTATCTCTCTCATACAAACATTCTCCTTCCACTAGTACTGATAACCCAATTCTATAGAGCCCAGCCCAGTCTTTCCTTCATTAACATTTCATAAACATAATGGTTTTATTGCAAACAACAGTAGATGTCTGCAGCCAGATCTTTCCATCATGTAACTTTAGAGAAGTATTTAATCTGGAGATAAGTCTTTTTTTTTCCCTGATGCCAGTAAAATCATACCAGGCATAAATCCAGACCAACACAGCCAAAATATTTCTAGCATTTTTTTCCTGGTGACTGTGAAGGGCAGATTGCAGATAATTAATTTGGAGAGCACCATGCCATGTGTTATAATCTCTTTGTTACTTCGGAATGTCTTCTCCTGCTTGAGAGGATGACTTATCACAGGTCAGGAAATTTAAGGTTGTCATGAATGGAAGGTAGCCAACAGAATCTTCCTGATGAGAGAAATACCTTTAACTAGCTGGCATCTCTCTATCTTGTGATAACTGCTGGTTGCAACAGTTGTCTTTACACCTTGGTGTTTAAGCATGCCTGAGGGGACAAAGCAAGTAAGGGACACGAAAGTCACTTAGGAACTCAGTAGCCTAAGTCTGGAAATATCTTTGAGACACAAAATTTTCCCATGTATTTTTACATCTATTTTCAGGGGCCATCATTCCCAGTGCCAAGCTTGCTGTCATGAGAAGTGTTAATATACAGTCTAACACAGGGGTTTGGGGTGGAACGATTTGTAATTACCACAGAAAATGTTTCTGAACATCAAGGGTCCTTCTACACAGAAAATATCAAGCAGCTGGGCAAGAAAAATGTGTGGACATGGAATTTAGTATCTTACAGTTTCTAGGTGCTGTGAGGGGGTAAAACTCTTACTGGTCCCCTGTTTCTCCCTAAAACTCCCCACATACATGAGAACACTCTGTGTATATTACTTTAATAGTTAAACTATAATGGAAAAAGCAGCTGTTCTTTCCCCTTCAAGTTTTCCAAATGGAAAAGGTCAGTATTGACTGCATGCAAAATGATGATTGCTCTAAGTCGATATTTGAATCACCTCAGGATTTCCCTCTCTTCTTTTTGTTTGAATAGCTGTCAGACAAGGATTAAATTACAGAGGTTTGGGCAATACAGTAGAACTAAACTATTTGTGGAATAAATACAACCAGTAACCCTGAAACATGTATGTTTAACAGCAATGCAGATGTGCACCCAGGCAGCTGGTAGGGTAACAGCTAATGGCTCCAAGTTTTCTGCAGAGTGCCAACATGCATATACATCTATATATATACACACTGTTAGAAAAGAGAGATAACACACCCCTGAGAGTAAAAGCCTGTGAAACATTTCTAGGTTGTGTATTTTTCCTTTTTTCCTTTTCTCCTTCCCCTTCACTTTCCCTTTTCTGCCTCCTTCTCCTTTTGCAATTCAGAATCACAGAATGGGTCCAGTTGGAAAGGACCACAGAGAGTCCTCTGGTCCAATCTCCCTGTTCAAGCAGGGTCAAACCAGAACATTGGCACAGGAGTGTGTCTTGAATATCTCCAGTAAGGGAGACTCCACAACCCCTGTGGGAAATCTGTTTCTGTACAGTGATCCGCACAGCAAAGAAGTCCATATTCAGGTGGAACTTAAGCATCAGTTTCTGTCCCCATGCCATCTATCCTTCTCCTTCTCCTTTCAGAAAACTAAACAATAAGTAAGTATATAAATAAATGTTGGAACCTAGGACATCCCTCTGGCTGTCCTGAGCAGCCAAGACCCCTGCCAGGGGGCTCAGAGACCCTGGCACAGAGCCCAGAATGCCTGTGGTTTTGATTATGACCCGTGGAGCAAGTTACCAACCTTAGATGAAGATCTGCAAGCCATGACAAATTAAGTAGAATGATCGTGAATTTATCGTGACGTGAAAAAGTAGATTTTGGGGTTTTTTAGAATGGAGGTTCAGGAGGTATAATGGAGGGATGTGGGCGTGTTCTCCTTCTTCTTCTTGGCATCTATCTTCTGCCGTGATGTTGGCACTATTAGATTGGTTTAGAGTAGAAGCTCACTGTCTAACATAGGTGATAGGTATTGGAAAGTAATTGTAAACATTGTATACGTAGTTTTTAGTATAAAGACTACTAAAGCAGGGGCAGGCGGGGGGCCTGGACTGTCGTGCTGAGCGGACCTTGGCAGGCCAGAGAAAGAATTTTATAGATAAGATACAATAAACAACCTTGAGACCAAGAAATGAAGAGCCCTGACTCCTTCTTCAACCGCCGGGCTGGGAAAAGAGACTTTCTAACATTTCTCAGGGTCACGGTGACCAGCTAGAGGCCCCAAGAAATAAATGCATTCTAGCGAGCAAAGACCTCACCTTTGCAATGAATGACCAAATATTTTAATACCTCACAAATATTTTAGTACTTCTTCAGAATAATTACAATATAGTCAGGAGGCTTGATGGCAGCACCTGGACAAACACTAAATTAGACGTAATTTATCTGTCTGCCTTACTCTTGTTTTCCACTTCCTAGGCACACTACAAAGTTACATCTCTGACTGTTGCAAGCCTGTATCTTTTAATTTCTTTGTTCATTTCACTATACCTTCATATTTCTCTTTTCATCTGCAACATTTCCTGCCCAGAATACTCCTTTTGCATTTCCTACTTTATCTTTTGCTTATCCACTGTGCCTTTCTCCTTCATTTCATCTTTGCTCTGTCTCCTTCCTTAAGGTCTGCTTTCAAAAGTGCATCTCATTATCTGTTATCTGATCTAGCAATAACATTTCATTCTTTAGGGCAGACTCTAGAAATAATCCTACGTGAAACTGCAAAAAGAGAAAGAGACACTTTTTTGTTATTTTATCTGTCAAGTTTGAAATCTAAAATTTAAGAAAAAAAAGCTAAATCAGTTCTTTCTTGGAAAATTATTTTGTTTAAAAATTGAGGTAGTTAATTCTTTCTAAGTGCCAATTTTCAAAATCCTGGACTAAAGTTATGTCTTTTGTTTGCAATTACCTAAATACTTAATGGTCAAGTTCACTTCTCTTAAAACATGTATATCAGACCACAGACCCTCTAAAAACCCCTATCTTGAGGAATCTTCATATTTAATGTCAGTTTGTTGATTTGGTCTTGTTTGGGTTTTTTTAATTAGGATTCTGTCTCTTAAAGGGAAGTGCAGAAAGTCAGTTCTGGAGTTGTTTCTTCCCACAGAAGTCTAGTTCAAAAGAACATGGCACAGAGGAATATAGAAATCAAGAGTGAGTCAAATACCTTCCTATAGCCACTTAACACAAACTACTGTGCTTTTCAGCGAGACCCGAAATGAACTACAGCTTTGTAGAGAAGCATGGCAAAAAAAAAACCACCAAAAAAAACCTGTATCTGAAGGTGGGTCCCATGAGGAAAAGATGAAAAGGACATATTTGCTCCCTGCTACAGTGTAGGCTTCCCAGAAAAATACCTGTGACCCAGACTCTGAGGTAAAACATCTCTTTGAAACTCAACAAACACCTTCCCCTGACAACCAGTTATGGCTTGTCAAGCCACCTCATCCCCATATATTGTCTCAACATTTCTGACAGCATGTGATAGCAAAGGCAGATTATATTTTGTATTTTTATAAAAATATTAGGTCAGGGTTTGTGGCTTTTCTCACTGTGGAAGGCACCCTACATGTGTTTTTTCATAAATGTTCTCAGCCAAAAGTTCATCCAGTTTAACAGCCACCTGCCTTACAAATGCACCCATGTACAGAGCTGTGCAAAGAGCTACTGTTGCATCAAAAAATGGAAAAACATTCATGTCACAGGTTGCAGAAAGTAAAAGCTATTTCCAGCTTTCACAAAGTAAAAAGCAGTTTTCAAAGGTGGAACAGTGTCATCTTCCCATTCAAATATTCTTAGAAAAGACATTGAGTTCTGGAATATTCCTGCTTTTACATTTGACAGCTCTTTGTTACAGCTCCTGAAGTATCTGTGGATCCAACACACAGAGGGTGAAAAAAGTCCAGTTAAAACATGTCTATGCATTTGGATCAAAGGCTGAGTAGGTTGAACTGATTTCAGAATAAAATGAAGGTCACAAAGTTGGCCTTGCAGAACTAAAACAAACAAGCAAAACCTTAGTGAATTAATATTCACTACAGATATATTGCTAGAAATGAGTTCTGTGAATTATCATATACAAAGTGGGACTTCAGCAAAATCCCTGACAAAATGACACAGGCAATATCTGTGATGGCAAAGCTTGCTACTCTTAACCACCCATATCTATAACTCCATAAAGGAAGAAAGAATAAAAGATAAATACAAAACATAAATAATGTCTTTTAAATACATATCAGAGCAGAGTCTTGGAGGCAGCTGAAGTTTCACCTGTACACAAATGTGACATTGCCTTGTCAACTTGTCACTCTGGTGATGTCAGAGCAGAGTCTTGGGTGGTGTTTTTCCACAGAATATCTTGGGATAAAAACCTGTCCTTCCTTGATGTCAAGGAAGGTGCAAGTTCATAGGTGGCTGCGTGCATTATGAAACAAGTTCAGACTTTTTCTGAACTTCTTCATGCTATGCAGATGTCCTGACAGAGACCAGAGTGATCGTTGTTAGCCTCTGTCATGTTTTTTGGAGAACAGCTGAAGTGGAGGGTGAAAGAACGAAATCTTAATGGAAAGACACCCTAAGTAAACCCAAGTAGTTACCCTGTTTCTGTGTTGGGATCATCAGAGTATCTGTAGTCTCCATATAGAAAATAACATTTATGGGCGGCAGCACATCTAACCAAGAGTAATTTGGATTAATGTACCACCATTGTGAATTAATTGTTCATATTATATGCAAGAAGAAGGTGGCATCAAATAAGGGAAAGAATCTATCTCTCTGTCCCTGAGTTGGACTCAATCTCCCCCTCTGTGTGTTCATTTATAATCTTAATATATGGACTTATGCAGGGGAATTCTTTAGAAAAGAAGAGAAGACAATGTACATTGGTACATCAGCCTTTTTGGTTTTCTTCTTTTTTTTATTTTATCTGAGAACTAATGAATCAATTTGGAGAAGTAGTGAGACTATTTCCCTTATTTGATCTTTTGGCAGTGAACTAACCATCATGGTTTAACTTACTGCACATCTTTATCTATAAAAATTATTGTTAAGTTTGCTTTTTTAATTAATTTGTGGTCTTGGATTTATTTTCTGGTATTTTTTTAGAATTTGTGCTGTTCATAATGTGCTAGTCATTGATTCAGTTCTAATTTTTATGTACCACAGCCAACAGAATGACAAATCTTCTAAGTGAATCTTTTCTTTTGAATATTTTAATGTTTGATATTTAAACCTTGCTGAAAGCTGTGAGGAAAATGAATCTAAAATATTTGTGAAAATATTTTGTAGAGTATTTATGCCATTTGCTTAATGCTGTACTTGGAATCGCTATCGCTACTCAAGAGAAACTGGCAAAAATAGGTCTTAGATGAAGTGAAAATTAATCTGTTCAAGGAACTTAATGTAAAAATAGTAAAGGGAACTAAAAATTCTCTTCATACGTAATGGTAGCCACATCATCCTATACAGGTTCAGTCACTTCCTGATTGTGCCTCGCTTTTCTCCAGAGGTAGAGTTTGTTTGCTGGGTCGCTCTCTCCTAAGAGAATTGGGATAGACACATTGCCCTGACCTGCACTGATCCTCCTAGCCAAACATTGCACTTCTCAGGATATCATTAAAGGAAAATCACTCTGTTGTTTCACAAATTATCATTTGACACATACGAGGATCTCACACTGGAAATACTAAAATGTTATCTGGATTTCCTGAAGGTTCTGAACGAAAACTTTAACTTCAGGTATGTTGTATTTAATTTTGTGTACCTGTTGTGACAAAGGAAAAAGTTCATCAGAGATCTGATTAAATCAGTGGTTACATTTATTATATTCAAAACAGAATATTTTGCCAGCCAGTAGCATAAACATTATGTTATTTTTAGAAAGGGTAACATTCAGTTCATTAAGAAAAGGGTTTCAAAGCTAAAAATAGTTATAAGCCTAATCTCTTGGTATAAACATCAAAAGTAAACAACAAAAATTAAATATGTCAGAAAAATCTGAAGAATATTTAATTTAATATTCAAAAAAGTCTATCCATGGTCAAAATCTAGAATCCAGATGTGATGTTACATTGCTTTAAAGAGAATCCAAAATCTGATTTAGAGGAAAAATGAAAGCAACCATGAAAATACCTGTATATAGGATGTGGAACAAAAGACAAAGTTTTTAATACTATAATTTAGAAGCTAGACGATTATTAAAGGAAGCCAATGAATTCATGAAGACCTATCAGCTCATAATTAAGACCAGTTAGAGGAGATCTTGGAACCCTGGGGCAGTTCCTAGTTGTTTCTTACTTGATCTTGCAAATGTATTCAAGAAATATCTAATTTAGCAGGTCTTCGGGCAGTTGCACTCATTGCCCCTGTGAGAGAGCACAGGTCCATTAGCAGAGGAAAACTATACAAGCAATTAATAATTAGGCAGAAAAATGGGAGTGTTCAGCAAACATTTCTCTTACCTATGTGTGGGAAAAGGCAATGGTTTTAATTACCCAGATCATGATGCTAAAATAAATTCCTTTACAATAGAAACACCTTAAAATGTTAAATACATAATAAAACTATGATATTCTGTAGGGTTTTTTAATAAGTGGACATAGTTTGAATTCCTCTCTTTAAAATGCTGCTCAAGCTCTCTGGAGCAGTAATGCCAACTTTCAAAAAGTCCAGGAACTCATCGGATGCCCCAGAAATCTTCAAGAAAAAAAACTTCACGACATTTTGAAAAGGACGAACAGGACGATCTATCCTAATGGTCATCACCAACTAGATAATGCAACAATCACTTGAGGAGAGTTAAGGGATGGTAATATAATTAATATCAATCAACATGGCTTATGGAAAATAAATCTTGTCATATTAACTTTCTTTTTGAAATTAAATCTGGCATTTGACCTATTATTAGCTGACATTTAGTGCAGAATAGAGCACTCTGAATGGATGAAAATCAGGCTAACTTCTCAGTCCCAAAACATCTTCATAAACAAGCAATTATCTCTGAATGGCCGTGTTGTGATCAGAGTTCAACAAGAATTAATCTAAACTAAAAAGGATTTATGCTTCAGCATAGAAATTTTGTTCCTTCACTACCTGGGTAGTACAAAAAAACCTGCAGTCTCTCCTCACAATATCTCAGTAACACAAACACAGCAATATGCTACTGTCACACCAGCTACACCACGTACCGCGCACAGCACGCCAGACCATGGATTGCTGGCAGTTTGTACCCAAACTTCCAGTGGTGGCAGGAAAGGAGAGCATGGAGAAATGCTTTTCCTGCATTTCGAGAAATGCATTCCAAACTATAGATGAAATAAAGGATAAACAGTCTTTCACTTGACTAGACAAAGTCGCTGATGTGGATGAGAAAACATGGACTAGACAGCAATGAAGAAAGGAAGAAACATCTGTTTGTTGTTTGGATGTACAAAATACAATTTAGAAGACAGTAGTACAAGCAAAGGCATGAGTAGTATGGAAGAGATATTTGGATGTATGAGCCAGGTGATGTATTCAGCAGTTCAAAAGAACTTATTCCCATCAATATGTGTGATTTTAGAGTATATTGTAAGCCTGACATCCAAGCTTTCCCTCAAGAACAGAGATTTCAGTCCTGAAATGCAGGTTAGCCAGCGAGTACAGCATTGAGGCAGAAATGAAAAATATAATCCAAAAGGGCTTGTCTGCTAATTCTAAAATAGAAAAGCATAGTGTAAAACTCTTTTGAAAAAGTGTTTTCTAAATGAATGTTAAGCTCCAAGGGGTTACCCAGGGAGCTATATATTACACTGACATTAACACCAAATGGGTTCATCTTGGTTAATGTTCTTACAGTGAATGCCAAAGTAATTCATCACTAGTGGTTACATATGGTAAAGTATTAACACATTTCATCAGGAAAACATTCTTTGAATGTCATGGTTCCAGCACTTGGGACCTGAGAGTAGTTCAAGATGCATGACACAAACCACTATCACATTTTCAAATGCTATCATACAAGTTATAGATTAATCTGGTGTCTGTTAAGTAGGTACACAAATATTTGATTACTTGACAGAAGTTCACGGTCTACTGAGAGCAATCTCTCATAGAAAAATTAAAGGTGAGTTCATTTTAATGCAACATTTTTTAAAACATGGGAGACCACCTTTTTCCCAAAAATCAAGTTTGTGAATAAGTTTGTTTACCCCCATCAGATATTCTCAGATAATCCAGACTTTATCACTATTGCCTAAAGTGGGAAGAAAACTCATTCCAAAAGCAACAAATGCACAATGGAAATAGAGATTCGCTGCTGTCTTACCCAAAAGTAAGGGCAAGATCATAACAATGGAATTGTACCTATACCTTCTGGAGCTGAGGAATGCACTGGATGCCAGCATTGGCCACCAAAGCATAGAAAAAAATGGGTCTCAGAGTCACCAGTAATAGTGCAAGCCTGTAAGCCTTCCTGTGAACAGGGCAGTTTCATCTCATATTGAATCGCTGGCCCAAATTACAGCATTCTTATTGCACAGAATCTTGCTACATCTTATTGCATGTATATGTCAGGGCTGGCTGGTAGAGGCTGTGGAGGGAAGCCAAGTTTGAAGTCCATGGAAAAAGGGTGGATAAACTGTAAATGACCGTCCTGTTTGCTAAGATTTTTCACCCTTCTAAATCTTCTGTGTATATGAAAACCTTCTGTGAATTGTCTTCTCCCATCCCCAGTGGGTCTCGGGTGTGAATGGAGCTGTGGCAGCTGGGGAAGAAACTGATCTCATCATTTTATGTCCTTGACATTGACTGTAATGACAACACTCAAGAGCTCAGGGTGGCAGAAAGGGATTTTAGATGTTTCAGATGCACCATTCTGTGACTTTTCTCTCTGCTCACTGTACTTGTGCTGTTCCTTCACTGGGTTTGACCCAATGCACGGGTGTTGCATGTTCTGTTTTCCCTGGCGGGATCAGGACAAGGGAGACAAATATCACAGCCAATACTTAAATAATGAAGCTGTATCAGAATAATAATAGCAAGAAGAAGAACAACAACAATAACAGTATTAGGCTGTTATTATTAACAGCAGAAAACTATCTCCCCATGGTGCTTATTCCCTCACATAATTTGGTCTCACTCAACATTGCCCAGCTGGAGCAGCAACTCAGAGGTCAGACCCAGCTGTTGACTTAGAGGCAGAGAGACAGCAAATCCCTCAAGGGGTCCCTTGTTTCATCAGCATATGTATAATCCCATATTCTTTCTCTGAACAGAACACATAAAATCCTTCTTGGATGTAGTCAGATTTATACAAGCTGCAGCTGCTGGTGGCCTTGGGCCGATATGGAAAGTTTGTGGTGTCCTGAGTTTATCAGCTCTGATGAATCCAATAAGACAACTAGTCTGGCAAGCTTATAAACTCTTAGCAGCCTTTCATACGGTACCCCTCAGCATGTATTTTTTCTCTGTTCGATCTGCTATTTTTGTTAAATTTTTCTCTATCCACACCCTATATCAGTAGAGGTCAGTTACACAAATTTACAAGGGCTTTTGTGACACAAAGCTCTCATTTCAGACACATAAAGTGTTTATAATGAGCAGATTTCATAGCAAGCACTCTCATTCAACACCTTTATTAAGTTATTTTTACTGATATGTTACTACTTCTACATACTTATAAATACAGAAGTCAACTGATGTAAGCAGTGAGCAAATTAAACACAGCCTGGGAGATTTCATCCATGATGAAGGTGAAAACATTTATTTTTATATTTTTTACCTAAAAGAGATCACCTACTATGCTTGGTTTGGGCCTGTCATGGTGGTATTACCTTTATACAGGGAAGAGTGGGGTGAGACATTGGAGGGCCAGGAGGAAATGATGAAGAGAGAAAAGACTGAGGGAAGGAAAACTCTTGGAGATTTTCTGTCCCTTCTGGAGCTCAACTCATTAAATTACTCCTGGTTTTTAGAACATTTGAGCTAGTCTTTTCTGCCTCAGAGAATGAAACTTTAAGCCTCTAAACTCCCAAGCCCCAGATGAAAAAATAGCTTCTCTCCACAACACTCTAGGGCAGCTTATGCAGCAACACCTGTGCTTTTGAAGGCAGAGTCATCCTGAGTCTTCTTTTCCCACTTAGGGAACCCAACAGGTCATGGGTATGGTGCTGACAAAGGAGAAGCAGAATAGAGTTAGCTGTCATGCTTCATCCATATGTCTGAAGGAATGAACTGACACTGAAGGGCTCCTTCTTATGTATAACTTTTTATATGCAAAATGTCCTTTTACTTGTCCTTGGATAATAAAGCACTCATGAGAAGTTAGCTATGAAATGTACATTTTTTTTCTAACAGTCAAGCAAGTGATAGACAGCTTTTCCTGTCAGGTCAGATTTTGAAGAACAATGACAAAATTTAAAAAAATTCCAAAATTTTCCCACTATTTTTTAGCTGTGGCAGGTTTGACTTGATGGATTTGTAAATCACAAAAGAAACAAGATAGCGACTTGCCCCTATTGTAGGCCTTGATTAAACCAGGGCTTTTTTAGGTTCTCAAGCTTGGCAGCACCTTCTGCAAAAGATGTCATATACACTCTGCTCACAAATCTTCATCTGGCTGCAATACATATTCATTAGCACCAACAGTTTAGAGGGCTGCTGTTCTCCATTTTGTCTTAAATCACTTTGAATGGTTATGAGCAAAACTTGGATTTTCTTCTTTTCTATTCCTAGAGCTTGACAGAGTGCCCATACCCCTGTTTGAAGTAGGAGTTCTCTCAGACACCTCCTTAGGACATAAAATTTTTGTAGCAGAATCACAACAATGAAAAGTATGAATGGCACAAGCAGCACAAATTCAGTATTTAGAAAGAGTCTCAAACTAGCTCCATCTGTGGACAAATGGTTCCAGTGGTGTGGAAACTCAAGCCACAATCAGGCATTCATTTCCCCTGCATTTAGATAAGATGTAATCGGTAAAAAATTGAAGGTTTCCTCATGCTCATTCCCAAACCTAACCTTTTCTCCTGGGGTCTTGTAGCTACAACTGGGGAAAAGAGCCACAAGGCACCACCAGTCATCCATCCCAACTACGCTGGCAAAGGAAGGATGCACATCTGAAAAGAGCTGACATGGCACTCTCCTCTCCTCGTTTTGTGACCTGCTTACTGCATCAGAAATACTCTATGTTTTGGCTGACAGGAATTGAGTGCTTACGTCGTGCAGAGGTGCCAGAACCTGCTCCGTCCAGGCTGGTGTGTCTAGACATGGCTGCATCACACCGCGAGTTATCTCAGGACACACAGCGCTGCAGCCTGGCACCATGCCTCAGGCAATTCATCTTGCTTTGCAGCGGGACTAATTAGTCTGGGGGAAGCACAAGGCTGACCAATAGACCAGAGCTAGATTATTAAAGGCTTTTGCAGGTGCTGCTGTACAGAGCAGTGCTGGGCAGCATAGACATTCCCACAGGAAAAGTGCATGGCAAGTCCCCAAGGCATGAGGCTGTGGGCCTGAATTTCATCTTCGTTAAGGTCCTGGAGCAAAGCAGCCTTAGTGGAGGCACGACAGTAATTGTCTTTGGGAGAGGATGCTAACAGCTGGGAAGGGGAGGAGCCTTGCAGGCCCTTGTGCTTAATGCCCTGGGATCTTTGCATGAAACTTTTAGAGAGCTGAGCTCAGCTGAAGTCTTTAGACAATATCAACATAATGAACAACAAACCAGAAAATTGTCTGTCCATTTCTTATACTGGGGATTTTGCAAAAGTTTAGCTGTCTGAAAATTTATCCCACATTTAAAAGAAAAAATAGTAAAATCCCAATATTATTTTAGGAGACAGATGAGCAATCTGACCCAGCTGGCTGTCCAGACACCAGATTCTTTGTGCTGCCACAGGGGAATGAGCAGGACAAGGAGCAGGCAGGGAGGCAGAGTTGTCCTTTGGAGGCAGCCTGCCGTGAGACTGAGTAACATGATTTACAGTCATGGTCATCTGCAAGGGGTGGAAACAAACAAAAGTGAGCAAACTGTGGGTGAGCAACTTTATTTATAAGCCTCCTACAAGCTGAAATGCAAGCAAGACTTTCTGACAGAAATCACCATCTCACCATTTAACAGTGACACATAGGACTTTTATTCTTTCCCATTTGACTTTTATTTCCCTGTAGCTAAGTATTGATGTGTTTATTTGCAATGCTGGCCCCAAACTCCTTTCCACTACTTTTTATTTTAAAAGGAGAAGTGTGAGAGATACAAGAGTTCTTTTTTTTTTTTTCTTTAAGGAAAAAAGAAGAAAGAAAAAAAGCAGAGCTGTACAAAAGATCAAGGAAGGCCACTGCATGTTAGCTGAAAATAATGGATTCACTTAATCCTACTGAGGTAAATGAACGCCGACTGCTAAAGAGAGCCACTGCGTCATAATAAAGTTGAATGAACTTGGGTTTCAAGTCCTGGAGAGGTTTTGAGGTAAAACTGTGAGCCAAGAAGGGTTTATTTGAAAAACAGGATATGTAATTTGAGTCTACATAGAAATAAATGGCATCTGTCCCCTTTTAGGAATCATGCTTTGTCTCATTTCTGGAAAAGTAATAGCTTAGATGTGACAGAGACACATGAAATTTCACAGACACTAAATAAGAGACAATGAAAACGTTTATAGAGTTGTCATCACATCATATTATTTGCTTGCAGATAAGATAAATCAGTGTTCTAAGAAACAGAGTGGGGAAAATAAAGACATGGTGTGATCTGCAAGTCCAGTAGATCTCTAAAGTTCTCCAGTGGAACTCTCTCAATTCTTCCAGGGTCTTTATAAACACCATATTGGTCTCTATCACAATGGTGAGCTAAAATTATGCTGCTTCTCACCCTTTATGTAGATTCTATCATCATTTTAGATTTTTTTTCTTCCTTGCTTAAAAATAGTGGAGGAAGACCACAGCCAAAATAGTAAGTCATAGATGTAAACAGTGTTTCTAATGACACTGATCTCTGCCAGGTGCCAGGGTAGCCCACACAGGGCAGAGCTGATTTCCAGATTTGTGAGTAGCAATATCAGAAGAAAAGAAACAGCTAGAATTTTCTTTCTAGAATTTTCTAATTTTTCTTGGTGGAAATGGCCAATATCCATTTTCTCTTATCAGCTGGGATTTCCACCTCATAAATAAATCTCTTTCAGTTGCAAGAATCTATGATATTGGCAGTGATAGATATTGTCACACCTTTCTGTGGTGCCTCATAGTCATGATCTTCTGGGCCTTTTATAAATCTGTAGCTTGTTGAAGTGTGCTTTATACAATTGTGAGTGAGGATTTGGTATTTTGATAGTGATTCTAGATCAAACATCTTTCACAAGAGACCCTGAGAAGAGCAGACTCACTGTTTGTCCAGTCAGATCCTGCGTTCACAGGAAGGGCATTTAATGATGACGAAATATTTTTTATCTTTCCTCTTCATCCTTCTTTATTGACCAAGCTCCCGTGTTACCCTGTAGTTTCACAAGCTCTTGAAGAAGAATCACAAGGATTTTTCAGGAGTTTAAAGATCCTCACGTCAAAATCCATGCCACAACTGTGTCTGTCCTGCAAAGGTGTATCAAAATCATCTCTGCCATCCCACCAGCTCCCAGCCCAACTATTCTGCTGGGATCCTTGTGGATTCCCAGGGTTGGCACACATGTGACTGAGCCAGTCTTCCTTGTGTTCTACAGATAAACATTTGAAATTGTCATTGATAGAACAGGATAAGGTCCAGAGCCTGTTCCAAATAAACAGCAGGGATGAGATCACACCAGAGCAAGGAGGGGTGGATTTATTCCTGCAAATGGGTGTTGTTGCATGCCCCTTGTCCTCAGGGACGGGGAATGTCCCCTGCCCTTTCAGTCACCAGCCAAAGTAAAGGTAATACTGAACTCTGCTGTCCATGATCTTTCAGAAGGAAGTCTAAGCTCACCCATCCCTCAAAACCTTCAGAGAATATTGGAAGTGCCTTAGCCTTCCTGTGTGGGTGTTGCTGTCCTCAAACTCTGTGCCTGTACTGCTGCCTCCCCTGGGAAGGAGGACTGGTGCTCCTGCCTCTCGTTCCTACTTTTTGCTGTAGGGAGGAAAGGCAGGAGCACCAGTACTTCTTATGAAAGTACAGCACTAATGCTCTTACAGATGCTCTTCCTTGGCAATTCAGGGTTGGTGCACACTGATTGTGCCTTCAGGACTGCAGAACTTCTAAACAGGACTAGAAGAGAAAGTATGGAGAGAATTGCAATGGCAAGTGTGACCCAGGAGGGTATTTGCTTCTATGTGCATGAATTCTTACAAGGCACCAAGGAGGATTTATCTTCTGTCTGAGTACCTGCAGAGCAATTGCTGGAAGATTTAGAAGACTTGAACAGTGCAGCATGAACAGTCTGGGTGTCAGTAACCCAGTATTAATTGTGTTGTCACTTGCTACACTTTGATTATTTGTGCAATAAAAAGAGATGTATCACAATCAAGGAGCCAGAAAAGGGCAGAATGGTGCTGGCTTAGTAACAGCAGACTTAGTGGTAATTAAGAAGAAGACATTGGTGCTGTATGACTAAGGCAAGCCATTAAGAGCACACTGCAACTGCACTATTGTCAAACCATGTGCTGCTTTGTGTCAGCTTGTGAGCAAACTGTGCTCAGCATCTGTATGACTTTGAAATGAGTTGCCAATGCCCTTTTGGAATCTTTGGAAAATAGTTTGATTTTGGAGGTATATGGCTGTTTTGCAAGACAAAGTAAATAATGAATAATGATTTTTCATAAGATAGAAATAGCACTGAGTAGTCATAAGGAGCAATAAAATCTGAGTTTGCAAGTGCTATCAACTGCTTTCTAATAAAGAGGCACTGTAATATCTTAGGTTAATATCACTATGACAAAACCAGGTAATCAACCCAGAAATATCCACTTAGCATGACAATTTGCTCCTGAACAACTTCTAGCATGTTTACTGGGTTTCTGGCAATACAGTTTTGTGGTGTTCTTTCTGATGCAGCTGTTGGTACTTGTGCTTCTTTCAAGCACTTCTTCTCTCCCCTCATGGGTTTCTCATCTTTGGGGGGCTGAAGAGGTTTGAACACATACTTTCACTTTTCCACTTACCTCTTCATCATCTGTTTTACAATTAGGAAGGAAATACCTGTCAAATGCTCGGGACACCACTAAAATTACTAAAGAAGCATTATTTTTTTCTTAGGTTTTAGACATATTAGACTTAGAGGATTAAAAAAAGTTGTGTATTAAAACCCCTAATATATTTAAGGATTTATCATAACCCAGGCATAAGACCAGATTTTCCTTTCAGATGACACTCAGAGAAATTCACCACCTCCCAGCATGTTGAGGTGGTGAGGGCATTTACCTAAAATTTGTTATCATGGTGACTGTACCAAAGAATGGAAAGAGAAATGATCTTCAGCTAATATCAAAATAAGCCATTTAGCAACATCTCCTAAAATTTGTGTAGAAGGAAGTGGTTTTAGTTCACATAACATTTCTGAAGGACCCAAATGCTTAAGGAAAACAATTGCAATGGAGAGGATTCTATTTGTCTGTGACCCACCATAAGGTTGCCTTTCCCAAAAAAGCAATTAAGCTGTTAAGGAAAGGTGTCCTTCCCATACCAGGGGAACAAAGCAAGTGTAGTAAGATTGTGTCTGACACCAGGATAGTCCTTCATACCCGTATCGGTCCTATGGTCTACAAATGGGAAAATGTGCCATTCTGCAAAAGCAGCTCAGCAAGAAAATTCCCTTTCTTCCAAAGGACTTTGCTTAAAACTGATAAAGAGCCAATTTCATTAATTTTTTTAAATAAAAAATATGGTTTTTTCTGCTGAATTTTTCTTCTGAATTTTGTGTAAATATTGCATGATCTATTCCAGTGGAGGACTTTTTCTACTCACACTATATTGGTTCATTCCTGTAGAAAATGTGCTTACTGGCTTGTCAAGAACAAGTCATGGTTATGTTCCCATTGTTTAAATTCACTTATCATTTATTTCAGCTGACTTCCAGAAAGCACTTTTGACATAAATAATACAGTGTCCACATGAGAGTTGTTCCCATGCAAAATGGGTGGCAGGAGACTTTGACCTTTGAGCAGCAGGCTAATCTGAGTGATACTCACTCAAAGTTATACCATATCCAGACAGAAAAATAAAAAAAAAAAAGAATGAGTGCAAATGCATGCAAGGGTGTGTGAACCTAGGTCAGACTTGCAGGCAGAAGTGTGTAGTCTAGATATGTAAGCAGCTCAGGAGATAGGTGATTTTAGTAAATTGCAAGACCTCTCACGCTTCCTCAGTGGCAAACATAACATGACTACAAGTATACCTTAGCCTTAAACATCAGATTTCATGAAAAAAGCAAACCTCTTCTCTGCAAATGTTATGTTCCTGTCCGTCTCTGTGCTCTAGTAGGTTGAACAGTTATTACATGTTTTCCATGGAACCAGCTTGCAGTCATTTTGAAAAATTAGGCAAATCAGAAACAAATAATAGAGTAATTTTCCAGTGATTGAAATTGTTGTCATAGAATTAAGGCATTAGCAGGATCCAACCATAATGATTTTATAAGCATATTATCTTCACTGGACAGCTGATTTCACATAGTATGCATGACTTTATTCATCAGTTCCATCTCTTGCTTATCGGGATGAGCTTCCGAAAAAAGCCCTGTTCTTAAATCAGCATTATTCTTGCATTGCATTTCAAATGCCCTAATCAATATTTGGCCTTTCCCCTTTTTTTACCCTGCCTTCTACCTTTAGGAGAACTGTGTGTGTGTGTCAGCCTATTATAATTTTAACAATGTATCATAGTTGCAAATCTGATTCAGATCAGTGGCTTGAAAGTGACAAACTCTAATGATCTAATCTCCTATTAAATATTCATGAAGGAAGCTGGGAGAATACACACTCCTCTCCTTCCTAAAGGATGTAAAAGAACCAACTGCATTTTACTGATTGATCATGTGCATGTTCTTATTCCAGAAGCATATTACAGAAACCTCTACATTGTGAAACTGTTCTTTCAATCTGTAGCATTTATTTACCATTAAATAAAATAGCAACATCATTCCTTTGATTGATATATAGACAGATGTGTCAGAAGTATATTTATGCTAAACACACCTACTTTTTATAGCAACTTTTCAGGTAAAATCCTTTGTGGGATATAAGCCATATAGGATCCACAAGGACCCAGAGACATAAAGCTCTGGCAGACACAAACTCTGAAGCTCATGATGATTCCTAGGTAAACAGCCAAGGACAGAGTGTGCATATGGAAATAATGCAGGTCCCTATAAGAAACTTCAAGTATTTGTCGATCTAAGTAAGGAAATGTATCTAGACAGATATGCACTTTTGCCCACATCATCTTCTGTTCTCAGACAAACACAAGGCCTTTAGATTTTAAGCTTGAAGAAAAAAAATATTGTTGCAAAGAAGCTTTGATAATGCTAGCAACTCTTCATCAAACACTCTTTAGAATATCTGCATCTCAGTCATGTCAGGAGGCTTCTGATTCTCTGCAAACATTGAGAAATGGAATTAAGTGAATGATCATCTTCTTCTACTTTAATTTCCATGCCAACTTTTTTACTTTGTTTTTAATTATCACTTTTTAAATGTTAGGGTGGGGACGGGTATATCAAAAGCCGCAACATTTAACAAGCAAAAAAATACCTTCCCACATTATCCAAACTAACTGCTTGATAGAATAACTAAATTTGAGTCCTAGGCTGACTCAGCACTCAAAATGGGCCTGATTCGGAAGTTGTTATGCAAGTGATGATCTCTGCTGAGATCAATGAAAGTATTGCCTGTGCACATCCTCTGAGATCAGGGCTCATCTATGACTCAGAGTCATTCTCACTCCCCCCTTTCTTCTCTTATCTCAAAAAATCCTAAATTTGTTCCAGCCATAATGTCATTAGATTTAATCTATTTTGGTAGAAGCAAACAAAATTTAGCAGCTTTCCATGTATATTTCTGTGCTGTCCTGAACAGAAAGGTTTTACTGCAGCAACCCTTATATTTCCTCTTTCATTTTTAATTCATAGGACATAACAACACAAAAGGCTGATTCCTGCGTTCCAGCCAAAGGGTAATTTCTAGCAAAGTGATATGAAAGTGTGCCCTTTTCTTTCCTGCAACACACCAGGTAGGTGAGTTGTGACTCCCACTGAAAACAAAGAAGGCATCTGGAGTGTTTTGCAGATCATGGTTTGACTTCTTGGCTCTTTTTGATTTGCAAAGGTCAGACAGTTTAAGAGTACGAACCACAGACAGTGACACTTCACAGGAAGGAATTTGTCTCAATATATGCAGGTTGAGTCTTCTCTCTGGACATGCTGGTGTTGAGCAAGAAGCCAGTGTTTTATAATCTAATAACAATGATATGCAATGATTTTATGAATAGCGGATGCAGTCTAGTCAGGGAAGTGACGTTCCTGCATAAGTTAATAGTCTATTCAGCAAAAGTAGGGACTAGCTAAATAAACCAAAGAAAAGTAAGTGAGGATGATTCCTTTCACCTTGGCAATAGCATAAATGCCATCAAAATAAACAGGAAGGGAAAGTGCACTTGCATCAGAACAACTTCTTCCAAGCTGTGACACAGATGTTTGGCCACTGCAGAGGACAGTGTCACTAAGCAGCTCAGGAGTGATTCTCACTCCTGAAGGGGAAGGAAGGTTATAAAAGGGTCCTGCACAGTGGAAAAACCTTTTCCTTGACAGCAGACAAGACAGAAGTGACTGGTGAGTATGACACTGCTGCCTGCATCCTAGCTGCTGTGCAAGTGCTTTAGGACACTGTGAACATGCAGGATTACCATATGGAAGACAGACAGATGCTATACAGCCTACACATAGCTACAGACAGTTCATTTAATCCTTTTTTTTTCCTTAAAGGCTTTTGCTCTCAGTAAATTATGCTGTACTTGTAGCAGACTGTTTGTTCACACAGGGTCTGAGAACAGCTCTGTTACCCCATGTCTCCTGCTCATTTTCAAGCTGTTGTGGTATGGGTAGAGTTAGATGGAGCTGAGTGAAGGGCTTGGGAGCCTGCTTGAAAACACAGGTGGGTTTGGAGGCTGGTAGCACTCTGCAGGGTCCATGTTCCTGGAAATACCTTTCTACCTTTGGCTCAAGTACAGAAATTCCCTACTAGGTCACATGCACAGGCTGAACACCGCTTCAAGCACTGCACTCACCAAGCCCCAGGGAAAGTCCCCAGGCTAGTTTGAAAGGGCATTATCAGTTCAGTGCTGAGGAAGAGGTTAATTTGATGAAGGAGACTACTGAAGGTGTTACAGACCTTTTTTAAGTCAACTTGCTGTGGTGTTTTTAGCCAGGCACAATTTTAGCCAGGACATATGCAAGTTAAAAGTAGAAACCAATTACCCGGTGGTTGGTTCACACAAAAGACAGCGAGGATCCACCAGTCCATTGAGCTAAGCTTTAGTGTGGTCCCCATCCCGGACAAGGCACTAGAGTCTTTGTCAGACAGGCAGGAGAAGAAGCTGCTACAATTCCCAGGGACAGATGATCAGCATTGAGGAGTGTTCTGTTTTAATCCCATCCAGCAACTAAACAGCACTCAGCCACTCAGTCTCTACCTTGCCAGCTGCATCAGGGAGAGATTTAAAAAAATATGTGAAAAAATTCTGGGTTCAGATAAAGAAAGTCAAATAGGGAAAGCAAAAGCTGTGCATGCAAGAAAAGCAAAACAAGGAATTCCTCACTGTTTCCCATGGTCAGGCAAGTGTTCAGCCTTGCCCAGGAAGGTTAGGCTCCATCATGCATAACAGTGACTTGGGAAAACAAATGTCATAACTCCAAGTTTCCTTCCCCTTTCTTCCTCTTCCCGCAGCTCCCATATGGTCTGGAATATTTCTTTGGTCATTTGGGATCAGCTCTCTTGGATGTGTCCTCTTCCAGCTTCCTGTGTGCCCCCAGCATCTTCACCAGCACAGGAGTAGAAGGAGGAGAAAAGGTCTGGATGTTGCGCAAACACTGCTCAAGAGTAACTAAAGCATCTCTGTACTATCAACTCTGTGTTCAGCACAAATCCAAATCATAGCCTCATACTAGCCATTGTGAAGGGAACTAACTATCCCAGGAAAAAACAGCACTCTGAGTTACCATCTTTATCCCCTCTGTTAATGTAGATGGCATAAATAGTTTTGCCTGGCAACCTGATGATTCCCTCTTATTTTTCTTTAGGATTTCACACTTTTTCATGTAAATCCTATCCCTTCTGGATCCTTGAGCTGCTAACAATCCCAAACCAAAATCCTAATTTTTACCTTTCTTTGCTCCACACTAAGGTCTTTCTGTGTGCCCTTGCTCAGCAGCCTGGGAGAAGGTTGCACACTTTGCTGTGTAACAGCTGGGTCCTGGACAATTGATAATGAGGGAGCTAAAGCCCATGGGGCAGCCAAAGGCTTTTGCAGACCAAGGTTGCAGAGGATGCAGACCTGACACTGGTGAGGGGTTACCCTGTGAGAGCAGCAGCATCCCCTGTGGCTTTGGAGGAACCTTCACTGGTGAGCATAGCTCTGCATCCTGCACTGTCTGGGCAGGGATGTTTCTGCACCACAGGCACTCTATCAATACCCGAACCCTTCCCTGGGATGAATTACACAGCTGGTGTGTGGGAGGCCGTGTAAAAGTTAGCATTCTTGCTAGGGTGTCATTTCCAAGGTGCTCCTGCCTGCAGGCTTCCAGTCTACAGCTGAATCTCAGGGATAATGAGGAAGTGAAGAAAGCAGAGCAGAAAGTCAGTGGTCACAACACTCGTCCCTGAAAAAGCTGGGATTTTTATGATTTACAAGATATTTGATTTTATTATAATTGTTATTTCCTTAATAACAGAAGTTTCTGATGTCACTGCATCATCATTTCAAGAGTCACAGCCTTCAGTGTTGTCAAATAGATAAAAATAGCAAAAAGCTTTATATGAGCCTTTCCCACAGCTCTAGCATGGGAATGTCTTCTTAAAATTCTCATGAATTGAAGAACATATAAGAATTTGTGTATCAGTTTCAATCATCTCCCCTCCTTTAACTGGCCAGAATAATTTCTGAGGTCAGCAAAATGGACCCAAAAAAAGGGCTTATCTGTTTTGTGATTTCTGCAGCTCTATCAAAAGTAAAAAAAAAAAAAATAACTTTCCATAAAATAAGCAGTGGAGACTGTGATAATGGGTCACAAATAGGCTGGATGATTTAGTGAGGGCTTGTCAAAATTCCTTAGCCGAAGAAATATATATATTTCCTAATACTCTAAATATATGAAATATTTAAGGGCTTCTTATGTGAGTGGAAACCCCCGGACAACAGTCTTGGGTAGCATAGATGCTGATCTTATGCACACAGACAAGAGCATGTCACTACATATTTTATGGTATATTGCCAAATCCCACATGTTTAACCATGCCATTACAGATGAAGTGGCAAAACTTTTCCAGTGGCTTTCAATATGAGCACAGCTGTTTCATCCTAAATCTGCTTGCATCAATGAAAGTTATTCCTATTTTGGCACTAGGAGTAAGCTACTTCAGAATACCTTGCTCTGCTTTCTCACTTGAAAAAAACCCACTTTTAATAAACAGGCATACGAAGTTATATGTGAAATGAGCTCAGAATCCAAAATTTTGCTCATTTAACTCTTCCTTCATGCAGAATCAAGGCAAGAGAATTCTTCATCCAGCTCAAATTAGAAATATTTGAGGTTATCATTTTGTAGTAAATGGACAGTGAGACAATATTTCACGGGCCAGCTAAAGTAAAAAAATAACTACATTTATCTGCTTACATTAAAAGTTCTTCTATGTGCTAAGGAGATTTTTACTTTAAAAAAGTCAGCCCCAGAGCATGTAAGACAAATGTAAAAATAGACATAGTTATACGAAGTTCATCTCAAATTTAAAAAAAAATAAAAACATTACACTTTTTGCCTGCAGGAATCTTTCTTTTTACCTGTGTTAAGATACCTATTTCTAGAATCTCAGAATAGAAAACAGTGTTCAACAGCCAGAACCATACCAAAACCAAAAGGTTCAGCTAAGCTTCCTTGGTCTGTCTGAGGAGCCCCATGGATGTAAGCAAAGGTGTGAGAGGAGTCTCCAGCAGCCCATTTGGCCACAGATGCTCCCAGGCCCCAAGAACTTCACCCTGACTCATAGCTGGGCTAAAGGAGAGCAGTCTTGGTTTGATTTTGATTTAAGGCTTTCCTTGGCTCATTGTAAGATTTCTAAGCTTTCCCATATACCCACTAAAGGAAAAGTACGTATTTTTACTCAAAAGAGCATTGTTAGGAAAAGATATTCAGCTGATATAAATACACACCTGCATAGCTCTATTGAAGACTGTGAACCCAATGGTTTATATGAGCTAATAAAATGTCTTCAATATGAGAAATGTGCTCATAATCAACTAAAGAGAATAAGCTCAATAGTATGGCTATAACACATTAAAATACTTCCCTGCATAGCTTTACTTAAATCTGGTGGAAGTTATGATGACTGGAGAAAACTATAAACTGTATGTTGAAGTGTAAACAGAGACTTGACCCAGTAGGGACAATACCATAATCCAGCTAGTTTCTGTAAGATATTTTTGGACATCAGGAATGAATAAAAAGGGTAACAACACCCATGTAACATATTTCTCCCTCTAACTGTTTCTCATAAATTGGTTAAGGGAATTACTGACTGAGAAATCAATGTAAATATTTATTTGTGCTAAAACTGTTTAACTTCTATTTTAAAAATTATTTGCATTTTAGGAGTCATCCAGACAAGTGAAGCAAAAACCAGAAAAGCATTTAAGTGACCAACTCTCCAGAACAAGCAACAAATGAGAACTAGTGAATAGTCAAAATGGTAATTTCTCTTCAGTCTTTGTAAACAATTCAAAAGCTGAAAACAACCCCAATAAATCATTTTTTAATAACCTAAAGTAGGAATCTGATTTAAATGTTATGAAATGTAGGCATATACAGCCAGTGAAAACAGAAGATAATTCTGCATATAAAGTGTTCACTGCAAAGCCTGGGACCTAGTCTATTTATTAAGATTAACATCATTTTAGTGACAGTATCATTACAGGAATGGCTCTGAAACTCACAGAGGGCCAGACATTGAAATAATTGCCAGCAAGATGTCCTGATGGCAAAGAGAATATCAAAAACAGCTGAGGGATCCCAAGTGGAGTTAAAGCAGCCATAGACAGACTCTCAAGAGATTTTGGTTAACAGCCTGGAGAAAACTCTTAATAACTAACTGACTTTGATATGTTTGGTTCTTTTAATCCCTCTGCCTTTGTTTGACACAGGTACAAGTCATGCAATTAGAAGCTGTGTTCCACTAAGAAATCTGTGCCAAATGACATTGGCCTCATTTATCAAGTCAGAGTCAAAAGGCCACGCAGCTTCTTTCAATCATCTTTATCATCCTAAGAGATAAGGCAGAGCACAGTAACTGGCATTTGACATTAAGAGTGCTTGGAGATTATCAAAGTAACTTGTAAATAAAGATTAGATGTGAATATATGCTTTAAATCCCACACCTTTAAAAACCAATATGTATGTGGGACCTCACAGGGCTGTTTCTTTCCAAAAAGAGACATAATTTACTTTTATTCATTATTTTTCACGTATTTGTGATCAATAGTTCAACAAATTACATTTCTTTTTTTCAGACACATTTAGAGAAGGACTGTAGGAGAGAAAATGCAATTGTTTTTATTAAAATGACATTGAAATTTCATCCATACAGTTTTCCAATAGACTGTTGAATTAATAATCCATCTGCTGTCTGTCAGGGTTAGGAAAAATGAAATCCATTTTTGTATATTGGAAAGCAGCTGTGGGAAGGTCTCATGTTATTTTACCTTCCACACAGAGCTTCATCCTGTTGCAGATTATTTGCTCTTTTTATATCATTACATTTCCAAAATGCAATCAAGAATAAAGCATATAAAGCAACAGAAAAGTTAAATGCTCAGTGGGTTCTAGGAGATTTAATAGGATAACCTATTTTTAACTAATTATTTTTACTATTTTACTTTACCATACTGTTAAAGACTCTCCTAATCCTTCATGTATTAGTCTGAAAGAATGCTTAACATCCTGTTACGCTATCTTTAGTGACAAGAATCAATATCACAATGTAGATGAAAGAAAAAGTAATAAAATTTAAATTAACTTCTGTCCTCTGCCACATTGATCAATTGCCTTTGTGTTTTCAAATGCAACACCCCTGTTATTGAGTTTACAATTCAGATACTTCCTATTTTTCCTAAATATATTAAAGAGCTATTTAAATATGAATTTCATAACTCAGCAGCTGTTGATGAGTACCCAAGCAACCTAGTTGGACAATGTTCATAAAGAATTAAAGTCAAGGAAAGCTGCAAGCAGATAGGGTCAGAAGCAACAAGAAAAGATGCTACAGATAAAGATGCTGAGGTCCTTTACATTGCTGTCAACCAATATAAGAATGATTGATTTCAAAATATTAAGACTTTTGTATTCAAAGAATTCCCTAGATGTGTAATACTGCTGAAAATTATTATGACTGACAGACACCAATAATCTATTAATTTTCCTGTGCAATTCTTTGGTTCTCAAGGATATGTTTTATAGAATCTATAAAATGAAGCCAAAATTTTATTTATTAAGGTAAAACTGCTATGTTAACTATCAAATAGCTTGCAACAAAAGTGATAGAAAATTCCCAACAGAAAGCTGCATCATCTTATTAATTTAATATTGTGGGTGTTTCTAGACAAAGATAAAGTAAAACTGAACATGAATAGGGAAAAAAAAAGGCTACAGAAACACACAGCAGAATAAAACAGAAATCTCAGAGAAGATTGAGTCTAACAGGTACTTTTAAGAACCTGGATGTGATGAGACTGAGTGTAATTGTAACTCAGCAAAATGAATGATCCCCTCAAATGTGTGTGCCTATTGTCAGAGCAAAAATACTTAATTTGGGTTCTAGCTCTCACTGCTTTGGAAGAGATAAGGAAAAATAACTGGATTCAAAAATAATAAATTGCTATTGCTGACAGAAAAAGGTTAACTAGAGGTAAAGGCCCTTAGGGAGAAAATGAGGAGAGAAGGTATTTCAAACAACAGGAAAATCACAAAGGTGATTATTAGATCTGAAATATATCATCTTGGAATGCACAAGATGGGCTGTGGATCTTCTGAATCACAGACTAAAAAAGAACTTGCTGGTTTATTCTGAATCTCACTTAATAAAAACTAACTCTAGGAGAGAGAAAAGTTTCAGGCTTTAAACAACCTTTGATAAAATAACAATGATTTCAGTTGCAGCAGGCTCTCAGCTGATTTGTGAGGTCTGTTTGTGCCCTAGATTCAGTGGGGAAGAAACTAATGAGTCGGATATTCACAGATGAGGGAAGACCACAGCCTGATGTTCCTGTCAAACAAAATGACAGTTCCAGGTTCCCTTTCAGTGCTTACAGGCACAGTTAACAAACCAGTTTTTGTTTGGATGGTGGCAATTCCTCTTGCTTAAAACCACAGCAATATAGGTCATCCCAATGAAATTTGATTCAGAACAAGTCATAGAGCATTTTGTACAGAAAATTCCAAGCAAAAGAAAAATCAAATAGGATTTTAAAGTTCAGTGTGTGGAAACACACAGTTTTTAGGGTATAACTAGTTTTTCCCCACTCTGCAAGATTTAAGTCCTGTGGTTTTAGAAAATTTTATGATTGGAGACAATGTTACACTGCCTGCTTTACCACAACAATGATGATTTTGCAGTCAATGTGAAAAAAACATAAAAAGTTTGTCCTACAGACGCTTGTATTTAGCACTGGCACATCACTTTGAACACATTTTGACTTTGCATCCCTAGCCCAGCTAATAGAGGCTTTCTGCTTTTTCACTTCTGCTTGTGCTTAGGATTCAAGCATGATCAATACTATCAAATCACACATAAATACAATTGTTCATAAATTGTCTCAGAGATGATTTCCTGGACCACAGCTTTCTAAGCGTTGCACTGCTTCTCTGACCCTTCAAAACCTAGAAAGAAATTGCTATTACCACCACCAACTCCTACTCTGATAGGAAATAAGAAAATCCTTTCACCCATCACTTAAGCTTCTACAACCATATCATTTTCTCTTACCACACTCAGTTTGGATGACAGGAACCTTACTTTCAATAAGCAGTAATATTTTTCAATCAAAAGGAGATACTCAGCCCATTATCTGAACATTCTGTGCATTCTTAGCATTCATGTCCCAGCTTGCCATATGACATATATATATTTTTTTATTTTTTTTTTAACAGAATCCTAGATGTACCAAGGAAAAGCTCAACCTAGTGCCAGCTCCAGTACTTGCCAGTTTCAATATGTTGCTCTCCTAGTTTTGTCTGAGACCCCATTCCCTACCATGTGCTCTGTGACAACTTCCATGAGTGAAAATGACTTTCCCATTTAAACATCACCCCATTTCAAGCAGTCAAGGACAGGAGAATCAAGCAGTAAAGTTTTGCTATTGAATTTTCTACCAGTCAATGAGTAATATAATGAGATGAACATCTGGTTCATCACCAGAATTTTGACTGAATGCAACATATTAAAAAGTGATTTCATTGTAAACACTTATTTTTAGAAGATCACTAGACTACTTTGTATATTGAGATAAAGATTTTGAAAACACAAAATATTCATTTTAAGTGAATCAGCACTTGTTCAGGGAGACAAGAAAAAAAATTCAGCATGTCAACCAAAACCTTCTCGCCAGATCAGATGAATTACTCTCACATTTGCCTTAAGTACAGGCAGAAATAGAAAAGTTGACTCTACCTTCAGGCATTTGCTTTTGGGGTTTTTCTCCAGGTTATCTTCATTTGATTGGCTTATTTTCAAACACATATAGGATGAGTATATAGGTAAGAGCCAAATTCTTGGAATATATTTTGACAGGGCTACTTTCTAATTTATGTATGGACTCACCCAATGTCCTATTTAGTAATACCTGAAGAAATTTTTTAAATGCCATAGTTAGCTGGAATTAAATATTCTTCATCTGTGTGTATGTTTAGTACACAAGTTAGAGCCAGCAGTTGCAAAAGATCCAGTTGCCAAACAGATTCAATCTCCAGAACAAGATCCAGATAACAGGACAATTTCCGCTTATGAAGTCAAATAGTCTTCATGAAGGACTAGCGTCATTTGTAGATGGTAAATCCATAAACCGAAAAAAAAATGCATAGGTTTGTCTTGCAAGTAAAAGGGGGAGATTTTACACATTGCTACAAGCTGGGTTTCCTAATTGTAAAAAGCTAGAAAATAGTAAAACTACAACAGGGAAAGATGCTTTCCTGTGTTTAAAATAAACTTTCATGTGGAAAGCCTGCTCTTACAGATGACAATATTTGCAAAGACATTTTCTCATGGACCCGTTCCCTCATCACCTCTGTCTTTAACCTCCAACTTGGTGGCATAACAGGTGTTTAATCAGGAGTAGTGACACACCTTATATATGTCAGCAACAGATTGTAGGTTTGTGTGGTGTTCATTTTCCTATTTGCAATGGCCTGTGGAGGCTGAGGCCTCACTGGAAACAGCTGCTTACCAGGAAAGCCATGCCATGTGCTCAGCCCAGCCTTCCAGTCAGAGAGCCCAACAGTTGGGGCTGCTGTAAGGTTGCAGCCTAAGATGGCAGAACATATGCCATTTGCAGACGTGAATCTTCTAGGAATTAATTATCCATGCAAGGGGAATCTTACTGGAAGTATTGACATTCTGAATCTCACTGACAACATAAGTTAAACCTCAGCTCGTTGCTGATACTCGCTTGTGGTATTTTCAGGGTCCCCTGTGGCAGGAAGGAAATGATGAATTTGACTCATTGTTCTTAGAAGGCTAATTTATTATTTTATGTACTTATATTATATTAAAGAGTACTATACTAAAACTATACTAAAGGATAGAGAAAGGATACTTACAGAAGGCTTACTGATGAAAAACCTGTGATTCTTCTGGAGTCCCGACACAGCTGGATGGTGATTGGGCACTAAGTAAAAACAATTCACATGTTGGATGAACAATATCCAAACCACATTCCAAAGCAGCAAAACAGGGAGAACCAAATGAGATAATATTCTTTTCCTTTTTCTCTGAGGCTTCTCAGCTTCCCAGGAGAAGAAATCCTGGCCAAAGAGGATTTTTCAGAAAATATGACAGTGACACTCCCTTGGATTCACTCCACTTCAGAAGGTAACCCTTTAAGGTTACCCTTATGGCTTATTTGGTGGGTTTTATCCCTGATGCTAGCACTGTGTCATGAAAGAAAAAAGACTGGATTAGAGAAACCCTTTTCACTAGCAGCTCAAGAAACCTAGAGCAGCCTTTATGTGGACATCTCTAGCTGGCACAAAGAGACTGGATGAATTCTGATGTGTGCAAAGGTACTGCAAAGGTAGTTCACAAGGCAGATTTGTGTCTGGCTTTGTAGTATTACTCTGTATTCTCACTAGCTTCACCCTGAGTGTCAGAAGAGGAGTAAAGTAGTTCAGCAATGTGCTCTTGGACGTCCCAGTGACCCTGGTTCATTCTCCTGACCTAGGGACAAGCACCTTCTCTCTCTGAGAGATTGTTTTGTGAAACAAAGCAGGTTCTGGTCTTGAATGTTATATAGAGTATATAAACACTTGCTCACTTCAGTCTTCATCATGCTGCACATCCACTTTTTTCACTGCAAATAGCCAAGGCACCATGAGTATGTGGGATAGGTATATAAGGCAGTGTTAGCTCAAATTTATACTTGGGACAGTCCCCCCACATCTTCAGGGAGTTTCTTCCCTCTTCACCGGTGGGACAGGAGCTGCCCTCACTTGCATGCCCTTTAAGCTGGTCCTGAATCCCAGCAGACAGCTGTCTGAGGGTTTGGGTGGGATGTTCCCCAGGCCCTTGGAGTGGTTTGAAGGCCCCTTGCAAGGGGAAGCACCCAGAAGAGAAGGTCTAGCTCCTCAGGAGAGATGTGGGAGGAACTGTTGATCTCAGACAGGATGTGTGATGGAGAGAGGTCAGCAAGCATTAACTGGAAACCCTGCAAAGGAGAGAGATCATCTCCACAGCTGTGCAGGCCAGCCTTGCTGGCTGCCTGAAGCACAGCAGGAGGGGCTCCAAACACCACAGCCTCGGGCAATGTGTGGAGAGAAGGGGGACACCCAGCTCTCCAGACACCAGAGCTTCTTGCAGCACAGGCACCTGCCCACAGCTGTGCTTGCTATGCCCAATATGCTTCAAGCATCAAAGGAAATAAATAATCTCCCTGCATCCAAGCCTAATGAGCTAACCTGTGGGATTTGCAAGCAACCCCAACAAGGGAAGAGATGAGAATCTTGACTCCATGTTTTAGAAGGTTGATTTATTAATTCATGATATATTATATTAAAAGAAAATGGTATACTATAACTACACTAAAGAAAGAGAAAGGAGACATCAGAAGATTAGCAAAGAAAGGCATGATAATAAAATCTTGTGACTGACTAGAGAGTGCAACACAGCTGGACCAGGATTGGTCATCAAGTAAAAACAGCCACATTCCACAGCAGCAGATAATTGTTTACATTTCATTTCTGAGGCCTCTCAGCTTCTTAGGAGAAAAATTCTAGTGAAAAAATTTTTCAGAAAATATGTCTGTGACACTAGCCTTGAAACAAATCACTGTATTTCACTGACAGCATGGTGATGTTCACTACATTCAGACTACCACTGTATTTTCACTCTTTTGGGTTGCTTTATATTTCTAAGTGGAACTGTAGCAGACTCAAGAATACATATGGGATGTCTCAACTCTTTTTGTATAACTCAATCTTTGCACATTGAGAAAGATCATTTAACTGGATATTCCTTGAAAATATATCAGCAAACTGTCATCCATACAGCTCCACTGATTTAGTTTTTGAAGAGCTGGTCCCTTTTATTTTCCTTACAAAATAAAAAATATCATGACCCTCCAGGCATCTTGCAAATTTTCCAAGTTCTTGTGAACCTCAAAGAACTTTAAACTCCTCTGGATTTCCTAACTTACTAATGTTTGTTTTAGATGTGATGAAAAACCAGTGCTATTTTATGTGGCTTATGCAAGCCTAGTTCTGTTCAAAATTAAAAAAAAAAAAGGAAAATATCCAAAGACTGAATTGTTGTTTGAGAATTTAATATAAACTGGATTAGTTATGGGACTAATAAATATATGTATTCTGTGTCTTTATTGAATTTTAAGTAGATGATTCTAGGTCCTCTGAGAACCATTCTGAAAACACAGAATTATTTGTTAATATTTATGTCAAGGTTGGAGAGGTTTAGGGTTAAAATGAATTTAGAGATTGATTATGCCAGCCATCACTGCTATGAAATTTTAATCTTAATGGCAGTGCCAGTGAGTGTCTTTCAACTCTCTTCCACTGTTTCCAGTGCTTCGTGTTTTTGTTGTATTCCACCCTTACACAGCATCACAGAACTTGAGCAGGAGCTGACATAGTGTTTTAGGAAAATGTACCTTTTAGAATCAGACAGGTATTCAGAAATTCACTAGAACTAAAGAGAATCCAGGCTTTATCTATAATTAAATTACAGAGTTAAACACAGAATATAATGAGATATAAAGCTTGATGGTGTGGAATTATGTTGATAATTGTCCATGCTTAAAGGAAAATTTTCACCCTGAGTTTTGTTGTGGTTTTTTTTGAAGAAATAGTCTGGTATTTCTCTGTGGGAGAAAAACAGGATAAAGAAAACTTCAGATTCTTCTCTTTACTTCTCCTCACAGGAGACACAAGAGTGAAGTACTTTCAGTCCCTTGGACTGATGAGGTTTGAGCTGTGTTGTTACCTGCACATGGTCTCCAGGTGACACTCATGCCAAGCAATATCCCGAGCCCATCTGTGGAGATCCAGTGCCCTCTGTGTAACAGATCACCAGCACTCTGTCCCATTCAAATTTGAGTGTAGCTCATTTCCCCAAAGCATATAGAGGTGTTCCTCACCAAATAATAGCTTTTAAACATCTTGCTCAGGTAAATGTGGCTTGTCCTTAGCTGTCACATGAAGTTCCCTTCTCAAGTAAGCTGACAAGTGACATTCTCTAAGTTTTCCTGTGATAAGAAGTGCACTCGCATGGAGAAAATATTTGAAATAAATGGTCCTAGTCCTGTAAGAGCTACTCAGAATGAGCAAGTGGGGTGAAATCTGCTACATCCAGAGTCCAAATGAACACAGCTGTGCGCACTACATTACATAAGGAGCCCTGAGAGCATGTTTGTCTTTTATTTATTATTTTTTTTAATTATAAGGATTATAATTATCCTTTAATTATAAGGATTATAATTTTCCCCAGCTCCCCATGGAAGTTGACAGAACATTCATATATTCTACACTTTGCATACTGCATCCCCTATTTGAATGTCATTTGGCTTTCAGTTGTAGAATTCACCATAAAATCTACACTTTAAGACAGAAAACAATGGAATGTCTCCTCTCTTTCAGGAGTAATTCAAGGGAATATCCTCAGCTGCCTGCACAGGACAATGATCCCTGCATGTATACATTCAGTTCCCAGTGTAATTAATGTGTTTGCATGCACAGAGAATTCAAGGTAAATGTGAAGTAAAAATGAAATGTGTAGCATGAGATCACCATGTAACAAAAAGAAAAAGAAGGCCAGGAATGTTTTGGTCACATTTTACTGTGATAAGAGAAGCACACTGCTGAGACCATGAGAAGCACAGATTAGAGTTCAGAGTGCTCACAAGCACAGTTAAGCCCTTGATGTTTTCCCTTGGTTCAGATACCAGCATTATCAGCTGTGAAATAGACACGAGCTGGAAGAGAATCGACATTCAGAGGAGTTCAGTAAAAGCACACCTTGAAATACCGTGTGCAGTTTATTTCTTTAAGCCAAGCAGCGGTGGGAAGTGAATGAAAGTAACTACCTCTTTAATTATGACAATAAAAATGAAAGCACTAAAGCAAAAGAAAGCTTAAGATAAGCTTAAACCCACAATAAATAACAGTTGAGCTGACTAAAACCTGATAAGAAAAGCTAAAGTTCATCTAGAGCAAAATCCATCAATATGAATGGTGACAGGGAAAGTTTCTACACCAGCAAAAGGAAGACTATAGAAAATGTGAGTTAGCTGCTGATGTCATTCGGAGGCCATTATCTACTGTCATGGAAAGCTCATGGTGATCAAGGCAAGTTCCAGAGGACCAGAACAAAACAGCATCATTCCTTTTTTCAAGGGCAAAGAGGAAGACCAAGGATTTACAGGCTGCTTGGCTTTGCCTCAACATTTGGGAAAGCAGTAAACCAAATAATACTGAAAGCCATTTCCAAGCATAAGAAAGACAAGAAGGTTTTTGGACTAAGCAGTACAGATTTGTAAAGGGATCACACCTTACCAACCTCATATTCTTTTGTGAGGAAGTGATTCACATGGTAGATGAGGGGGGAGCAGGGGATGTTGTTTATCTTGAGGTCTAGCTGGAGGCTAGTCACTAGTGATGTATCCCAGGGCTCAATAGATGTGCACTGATAAATAACCAGGCTAAAGTCACCACATACATATGCAGATATAAATATAATCACATACAACAGTGTAAGAAAATCCTCATGCAACTTTATGCATTGCACTGCTCAGCCTTGCTCAAGATTTCCCAGAAAAAGGAGCCACTCTGAAAAATGACTGACTGCAGCCAAAGGAAACTGGGCCCAGGAGGATGCTAGCATGAACTTTCTGTAGGGTAAAGCCATTGACTGATCAACTGAAGTGTAAATGAAGATGAAGCAGAATAATTATTTCTACTAAAGATATGATGCATTATTTAAATTACTTATCTGCATCTTAAGATTAAAATCGCTAAGTGCTTAAAATAAAAAAAAGGGCACTTCTGAATCTGTAACACACACTGGGGGAAAATAGTACTTGAATTCTGCCAAGTCATTGACCCATGATTTTATTTAAGAAAATGTTAATTGATCTGTGTTTGTGCAACTAACAGCCTCTGATATGTACACAATTTCAAAGCTAAGAACATTTCAAAAGATGGCTGGAGGGGACAAATCCTACATTTCCTTTTAGAACAGCTTTTCTGCTCTCCCCCCTTGCAACTGAGTTATTTCCTTTATTGTTAATGAAAGCAGCTGCGTGCTCCAGAGAATACAGCCATGAAAGCCTACCAAAGCCTCATGGAAATGTTTCTTTTTTGCCAGTGTCATAATTGATGAGAGGAAGAAAGGCTTTCCCCTTTTTTTTCAATTTTGTTATCATCAGAGACACTTGCACATAGCAGAATCTCACTTTCTTGAGATATTATCTGCTCCTACTGTTAGTACATGATACCCCCGATCCTTTCTCTGTGACCTCCAACTCATGGCTGCATTCAGAGCTCATAGCTAGAGCTATATCATTCTAATGTTAACAGTAAATAGTTAACTCACTGAAGGAAAAGGCAACTGGCAGCATGCCAATTTTGCAAACAATATGTATTTTCTTAACAATGGTTTGCCATTCCTGGTATAATGTTGTCGTCTTATACATTTCATTAAGTTTTATTATCATTATGGTGCAAGGATTCTGTAGCTTCAGAGTTTCATACCTTCTCAATGTGAGCAGCTCCTCTGAGCACCAACTCCTCCAGTCCTTGCAGCAGCCATCTAACTCCTCCTACTACTCTACTCTTTTGTGCCACTTATTCTTATTAGTTACAGGTATGGGCTGTTCCTAATCTTTAGTAATCACCTGCAACTCGTTGGGGGATAAGATTACATACTGTGCCCCCCTACATAATGTTGGTAACCTCATTGAAAAGTTGAGGTCATTGGGACTTGACGTGTCCCACAGATAGTCTTCATCAGTACTTTATATGGTCACATTTGAAAAGCAATGTGTGTTAGCACTTCAATCCCTAGGATCCCATTAAATCTTTGGAGTCCTATCCCACCTCTTCCACCCCTCTTGGACTTTCCCACTTGCCCTGCCACAGGGTGAGTTGGGATTTCAGCCAGAGACAAGAAGGTGGTGCTGCCCCAAATGGTGCTTAATTGCTGGCTGGGGTCAAACCATGCTCTCCTAGGGTGACAGTTCCTCCCAAATCTCCAAACCAGGAGACATGACACAATCTGAAATGGGTTGTTTCACCTTGGAAGAACCAGTCTATGTTGAAAAACAGTGGAGCCACATGGCCAGTTTAGACGGCCTTTTCAAGAAACATATTGTGGTCACAGCTGGTAAACAGAAACACTTCATATTTTTACATTTTTAGTACAGCTTGATGATTTTATACTGATTATAACCAATTTATAAGTTATGGAGTTGCTGATAGCTATTTTTAAAGCATTCATTGGCATGGTTTATGTATTAGTTTGTTTATAAAGATGCTTATTACTTTGCATTTCTAGAGAAGTGTATTGAAGTAAATCTAAGTGCATTGAAGATTTATACTATGCACCATCTTACATTATATAACAACATATTCTTTAAGAAATTGATCCTATCACCAACATTCCTTTCATTACTAAATTTTCATCTGGCTTTCAACACATTTGCATCCTCTTCTTCCTCCTTATATTCCGCTTCCATGATGTTCCACACTTTTATGCCATCTGAACTGCAGCAATAACCTCCTTCCTTTGCATCTTAATAGAGAAATAAATGCAAAGCATAAAAAAGGCAGTTTTGAGGCCTGGCCTAGCACAGACAATTTAATCAATGTCATGAATTAGCATTTTCTAGTTGCTAGGAAATGCCACCTTGGAACATCTGACAGGCAGATGCACTTAGGCTTGCTCTCCACGACAGGAGAGGTTAATTTGATTTCAACTACTTGCCAATAAAAAGGGAATCTATTTGTACTCCTATGGCCAGCAACAGCAACAAGACTTTTCTCATAGCATATCTTCTCAGATGCTCTGCTTTATTTTCATAAATAATACCTAACACATGCATTACTTAGTATCCAAAATGCACAGCTGCCATCTTTAAAATCAGGAGACAGGAACCCTCAGATTATATCACCACCTGTCAAAAGGAATAATCTCTCTACACTTACAAGCATTGTTCAGCTTTCCTTGCTATTTACTTAAAATAAAAATTTTTAGAACACCTTAAAAATAATCACCAGACTGGTTAGGGTGAATTTCCCTGGTAAATTGTATTTATAATTGTTAGTCTGTTACAAGGCTGCTTTGGAATATATCTTTCCTTTTATTACAGTATTAAGGAAAATGAAGTTTGAGGCTTTTGAGAAATGAAACCCTGTTCAGCACTATCTAATGAATTTACCTGAGGCAGTAGAACTTCCCAAAAAATGATTCATTTTATTTTTTTAAAATGTGTCTAGGTGTTATTAAATCAAGAAGTGATGTAATAAAGTCATCTGCTATATTTTCTCTAGCAGAAAACTGTATAGAGATACACAGTTTTTATACAGATAAATATATATATACCTGTGTGAGAAATATTCCAAGAGTTTGCTAGATGTGTGCTGAATATATTTGCTGAAATCCATACAAATTCCAATATTTCCCTATATAAAACAATCTAGTCACTGAGAGCTAACACCAAAAACATCTCAGAAAAAAGGATTTAAATGCGTGAAGTAAATTGTTCAGAACTCAAGCTGACAAGCTGACTAGGGGAAAAAAGTGTATTTCAGACGTAAAGGTTGAAATGCAGATGCACAAATATCAGATGGAAAGCTTTTAGGGCAAAGATTTATTAGTAGGATGACTGGATTTTGTCTTTGTACATCTCTGCTTGAAGCTAACCTTTTTTTACAAACGAAGGGTGACCTATAAATAACATCCTTTGGCTGCATTTTTATGTTCTTTCCATGGTTTAATTATACTGGTTGTCCTTTACCAATTACACATCAGTACCAAAACTCTTCTTTCTCATAAACATGAAGTGCAATGTCACAAGTGTGACTCTGGAAAATAAAAAACCTCAAACTTCAGCTATCGTTTGTCAGTGAATTAAAACTCAGAAGAAAGAAGGGTCCAGTCTTCTGTAGTTATTCAACAACTCTGAATATTGAATTTAAGAAATGGCAGTTTTGACCATTAATTGATTGAGGGGAAATACAAAGATTTGTTTCCGTTGTGAAGAAAGAGATAGGGGAACAGGAGAAAGGGAGAGAGGAAGGGATAGAGTGAAGAAGAAAGCACTGTAATGGACTTCTGGTAGCATCTATAGCAAACTCCTGCTGAGAGCAGGGCCAGCTGCAAATCCATGTTGTTCATGGACTAGTCCTGTTGAGTTTTTACTACCTATCTCCAGCACATTGGAACCCACAGCATGGCACCTGTCACAGCGCTCAGCACCCTGAACCACCCCCAGAGAGAAGCTCCCCAGCTAGGGAGATCATATTCAGGGTGAGTGTGGGTTCCTTCAAATGTGCCATCCCATGCAGGCTCTTCAAGTGTCACAGCAAAGACCAGTGTGCACTGCATTCACTGAAGCCTGGTCAAAGCAGATGCAAGTGCCAGGAACTGCCTTGGTAAAAGGCTAAAGATGAGTTTAGAAGTAATAAAGAATATGACTAGAATAAAGAAAGTTACAATTAAGGGGAAAATGAAAACATTTCCAGAGTAAAACAAGAGTGGCTAGGTTTCTACTAGTACATAAGAAGAGCACAGCCTCATCCAGCACCTACTGATTCACCAACAAAGGAAAATGGAGCTCATTTGGCTGTAATCGTCACACTATCACTAGTCTTGGCATTTATTTTAACTTAGGGGTTAATTTCAAAGCATCAGTTAGCCAGGATTCACGCCCAAAATCCTATCAAATTATTACAAATAATAAAAGCATTTCTTTAATACCTGCATGTTCTCTAGCATTCATTATTTACAGTTCTAATCCATTTCTCTGAAAAATTATTCCTAAAGTGATAGTATGCTGTAAATCAACACTCTTCCCAGATGCCACAAAAGCCTAATGGTCATATTATGCAAGCAGAGTGCTGCTAACACAAGAGGGAGCAGGTCAGGTAATAACAGAGACAGTAATGCCCTGCTTTCCTGAAAGTCTTCTAGATGCTTGGAAAATCCAAATTTGATGTTAAATACAAGAATCAAGACAAAAACCCTGATATTATTGATGTAAATACTCTAGAGAAAATATAAGATACCTAGCAAAAACTCATCAGTCGTTGTTTAGCCTGGGAAAGAATAAAGCATACAACACAATGATATTTCAGTTGCTACTATGTAGTGCTTACTCTAAGTTCAAGGGCTTTTCAGTTTCCCATGCACAGCCAACAAGGAGGTGCACGAGAAGCCAGGAGGGGACATAACTGGGACAGCTGACCTGAACTAGTCCAAGAGTTATTCCATCCTACAGCAAGTCCTGCTCAGTGTATAAACTGGTGGGTTTATAACTTGGCTGGTAGACCCCAGTGGCTGCTTGAGGAGAGGCTGGGGATCAATCAGCAGGTGAAATTGTGTTGTGCACCACTTGTCTTTCTTGGGTTCTATTTCTCTCTCACTCTTGCTCTCTTTCTCTCTCTCTCTTTTGTTGTCTCTATTTTCATTGCAAGTTTTATTGTTGTTCTTTTTGTTGCTATATTTTATTTCAATTACTAAACTGCTCTAATCTCACCCCACCAGGAAGGCTCAGGGGAGCTTTGGCAAGCAGCTGCATGGTATTTTGTTGCTGTCCGGGATTAAACTGGACAACCCTGTTTGGCACTTTGTGGGGCCTGACACTTTGAGGCAGTGACAAACCTGACTAGAACACTCTAGAACAAATTTTTATAAGCATTCTTTATATTAGTTAATAGTCACAGGTAACAATGTTGATTTATTTGTTCTCAAAGAAAATGTGCTTATTCTTAAAGCTGCATTGTGTAGCACCTTACTTGCAGTGCCCCGTTGTGCTGTTTATAATCCATGAGAACTTGGCTATGGGCTATCATGCTGTACTTTGTAACACTGGTTTATGATGGAATTGCTGATCATGGAGCTGAGCTGGTATTTGAGCCCAGCACTGCCATCATCTCTTTACTTTGACAGCCATCTACCGGAAATTATTAATAATTATTTCTTTTACATTTTCTCCTTAGAAACCTCATCTATGGGGAAGAGATCTCCCTTCATCTTCCCCTTCTCATCCATGCTAGTTCCAATAGCTCTTGAGAATTCTGAATATTCTTAGGAGGTACAAATTAACATGTTCCTATTACTTTTCCTCTGAATGTGTTCCAGGTCTTGCTTTTCAAGAATACCACAGAGAGGTCTGCCTCAAGCTTGGACAGCTGTAAGTAGTAGGGCATGAGGGGTAGTATATGCAAGTATATAGGACAGTGGGCACATCCAGTGCTTTGGAACTTCATCCCTGAACAGGTACAGAATAACTATCAAAATATTTAGAATAAGTATTCCATCTTTCTGGCAGTTCCAGAGTAACACAAATCACTGCAAGGTCTTGGGGCCTGGCCCATGCCTACCAAGCCCTGTTCAACTATTCAGTACCCCCAAGGGGAAAAACAGGCCTCTGGATCTGACAACAGAATGACAGGCACTAGAGCTACTCCAACCTCTGGGACTGGCACTGTGGCTGCACTGGAGAAGCAATCCACTCTGGTATCTCTCACCCTTAGACACAGAGGAAAGGGACACAAAACTCAGCTCCTTTAATAAAGGAGGATAAAGCAAAACTACCACAAGAACAGCAGGAAGAGGCGGAACAAGAGGTAACCACTTGATCCATATCCCTAAGTGAGTTGCAGGAGATGCAGAGAGATTTCAGCTGCTGTCCAGGTGAGCACATTTTTACCTGGCTGCTCTGATGCTGGGATAATAGGGCTAATAGTTTTTAATTAGAGGGTAGAGAAGCCAAGCATCTGGGATACCTTTCTAGTCAAGGGAGTATTGAAAAGAAAATTGTAAAAGGGACTCAAGTCCTCAGCCTCGTTAGGTGATTTCTGTTAAATGTGAAGGAAAAACATCCCTTCATAGAGGGTGTTATGTCACCTGGGTAAGTGGAGAGAGGTATGTAAAATCAAAGTCATCAGATCCCAATGCATATGATCAATAAAATTATAGTTATGTCTCCACCAGAAACTTTTTTTAGGCATTGCGGGTTTTTGGAGAATGCACATTCCAAATCACAGTCCGATTGTAAGCCCTCCCTATCAAGTGACCCAAAATGATTTCAAATCAAGTCATGAGCAATGACAAGCCTTTGCACACATCAAATAGGAGACAGTCTATGCAGTAGCCCTCAGGGCACTCTGGACAGGACAAGATCAAAACAATGTGGTCTACACAGCAGCCAGGGTCCTGCTTTAATGATCCTACCTAAAGCCTCTGGCAGAAAACACCAGGGGAAAGTAAAGATTGACCCCTGGTTTTGGAATCAGGGGTAAAGAGGCCCTCTATGTTCCAACTGCAAAACTACTGGCAAATAATGAAAGAGTTTTAGCTGCTTCAGAAGTAACTGGAACTGAAGCACAGCTCCTCCTGGCACCACAGCTGCCAGTGCTGGGCTGGATGTTCAGAGGAAGAGTCTCCTCTGCACATCATGTAATTGCTGCTACATGGAGGGTTATGTACTGACCACACAATGGCCTTGAACAGGAACTCTTAGCCATTCAGAAGTCTTGAAAGTGATCATTCAGGATGTCACCAAAGAAGAGGTGACACTGGTTTACTAATGGATCCTGCCATAGTGTAGGAAAGTATCCACAGCCATATGGAAAATTCTGAAGGAGAAGGTGAATCAAGACAGTTTACAGAGGTGAAAGCCATCCAGCTGGCTTTAGATACTGCTGAATGACGAAAATGGCCAATACTGAATCTCTACAGTGACTCAGGGATGATGTCAAATGCCCTGTGGGAATGGTTGCAGCAATGGGAAAAGTAACTGGAGGCATAGAGGTAAACCCACCTGGGCCACCATACTGGGGCAAGATACTGTTGCCCAAGTGAAGAACCTGGTACTTCATGTAGATGCTCATGCACCCAAGAGCTGGGCCACTGAAGAACATCAAAATAACCAGCAGGTTAATTAAGCTGCTGATGTTGAAGTGGTTCACGTGGATCTGGATGGGTAACACAACTTTGAATTATTTATAGCTTGGTGGGCTCATTACATATTAATAAAAGGAATAGATGGAGCATGTAGCTGGATTCATGACCAAAGAGTGGACATGGATCACACTATCACATAGATTATTCATAAAAGTGAAATATGTGGTACAATTTAGCAAGCCAAGTGGTCAAAGCCTCTTTGATAGAGAGGACACTGGCTGAAATATAAATATGGGGCAGAAATATAACCAGATTGGCCACATATCACTCCCAGAAGCCCACCAAGGCCAGTTCACCATATGCTTTCCATGGGGGAAACACCCGCTGGGTAGCTGGAAACCTATCTTGTGCCCAGTGCCACCACCTGAAACAGTATCCCAGGCCTTGAAAAGTAAGTTTTCCTAGAAAGAATTGAGTCAGTCAACAAGACTCATTTCTAAAACAACCACATAGATAACTGGGCTAAGAAACATGGTATTGAGTGTGTCACATTCCTTACCACGCACTAGCCTCCAGAAAAGTTTAACAGTACTGTCAATGGTCTCTTAAGACTGCACTGAAAGCAATGGCTGGTGGATCCTTCAGACATTGAGATTTACATTTAACAAAGGCCACCTGGCCCGTCAGTACTTTCATTCACCCTGAAACACTACAAACTGTCAGACCCGTGCACCTGTTCTTCCCTCTCATGAAAGATTTTAATTGCTTATAAAAATAGCTTTTGTGACTTCTCCTCTTTTATTTGAGGAAATCAAAACTTTTCTTTTTATTTCTGCCTAATTTTGACAGCTCATATTCCATGATCCATTCAATTTCCTTTCATTGTCTTCTTTTGCAATTACTTTCCCTCACTATACAGAGTGTAGATTAACAGCTTACTTCTGTCTAATAGAATACTTTTTCCCTGGGTTAAAATATCTATAGATTGTAAAACTCAGCACTTTTAAACTAAATGGGTCAAACTAGGTATTGTGGTTGGGTGGTTTTTGTTCTTACAAGCAAGTTATTTTCTGGTTTGTTGCTAGTGAAGAGTTTAAATTCAAAATTGAAACTGCTTTTAGGATTCTTCTCAATCACCAAAGAAAAGTCAAGATTCCTTCACATCTTAGTCACTGCACCAAGCCAGCTGGCACTGTCACTTTTGGGAGCCAGGGTGTTGCCTTTTCTCAGAGTGTGAGGTTGTAGCCTGCTACCCATGAGCATGGAATTTTCCTGTAAAAATAATGTGTGATTACTTCAACTCCATACATATGTGTGACATTCCTCTGATACCTCCAATCTGCCAGAAGCTGTCACTCACAATGGTATCCTTCCCAAAAAAAGCCAACAGTACGTGTCTCAAAAGTAATTGCGAGGTTAAGTTTTGCAAGTAAAACTGTGCAGTCCTGTATCCACCTGCCACAAAGGAAGCACAAGCTTAGGAAATACAGTTTTTGGTATTTTGTGTGGTTTGCTCCTCTGAGGGTTGAAACTCAGAAAACCGAAATGTTGAAGATATCACCTTGGCTTCTGATGCCTTTTCATGTTCCCCATGCAGACTACCCCCAAGCTTACCAGTCCGGCCTGAGACAGAGCGAGGAGCTGCAGAGAGGCCAACATGAATCTAATTTAATTAGCTGCACTAAAACCACATCAAATCTGCCTTGCAGCCTTTGGCCTGAGCTCTGGAAAGCAAATAAGCAAAGAAAACTCCATAGGGAGAAACAACATTTATCCTTAAAAATATAACCCAGGAGGTTTCTCCCCACAAGAGCATCTTCCTCTAAGCTGTGCTCCTTCTTCTGCCATTCCTCATTAGCACAGTTAGTAGGGGACAGAGTCCTGCTGGTGAAAGCAAGGGCTTCTGCTCAGTGGCCTAGAGGAGCTCACCAGGAGGTAAGGCATCAAAATCAATGTTCACTCAGACATAAAAAGCAGCAAGAAGTCCTGTCCTGTCAATATATGCTGTGGGAGGCCAGGCCCCCAGAGTTTAACTCCTGGGTTTTCTCATTTGTGTTTGGTCCTGAACATTGGAGATTTTAGAGATATATGCGGAAGCACAGCACTGACATATAGAAAAAGAAAACAATCAATACTGCGCTTAACCTGACCTGAAGAATATACAGCTCATTCATTTTTAGTCTCTTGGTTTATCTCACGCTGTGGGAAAAAGCAGTATTCCAAATTAATCCAACAGCAGGTCAACAGTATTGAGAACCAAAATGCTTTCAGTCAGAGCTTTTGGAGTTAGAGTAGATGGGGCTTTACCTGTGCTACAGATAAAAACTGTGTTTTCCCCTCTTATATAATAGCAAGTCCAATGCCAGAAATCTAGCAATGTGTTTGTAACATAAACCTCACTAATACAAAAACCATGAAGGAATTGAGCCCCTTTCTGTTATCTGTGATTTTTTCAGTCTTTCTAGCAACTAGAAAGTCTATGATAATAACAATACTTCCAAAAATTGAAGTATCTAGATCAACAGCAAAACCGTTTCCTATCAATGAAGGAAGGGAGAGGTTTATAGATAGTGTCCCATGCCAGTAACAATGCATAAATATCATGTTTCTCCTAGTTTTAAGAAAATTCTGGATGTGACTGCAAATAGTCAGTGCAGCAACCTTCTCTTTTGGAGTACAAAGTGATTTGGATATATTTAATAGAAATGCATGACTTAAAGTCACTGATGGAAAGCCTTGAACAAGGGATCAAACTCAGCTGTGCTACCAATGAATGGAATTGTCCAAAATCATAGAACAAAATGCTTTTCTCATAAAGTTTTTTTTACATTAGAAAGAAAATGTGGCTTCTCACTATTTATTTTCCAAAAATGTGAAATAGGATGAAGAAGGAGTAAGCTGAAAATAAAGAAATTTTCTACCTGGACTAGAATTTAAATTTTCAAACAAAACAAATTTAAATGTATTCAAAACATTTTTAAAAAGTTAAAAATTAGGTTGACAATGTATAAAACATTTTTCCTTTCTGTTCCACTGAGAGAAAGAACTGTATTTGCAAAATATGCATAAGAATGTTGCTCTATATAGCAAAACATTCACATAAATGAATACCCAACCTTTCAATAAAACAGAGCCATCAAAAGCATTTTTCGCTCATCACCATTTACTGCATGATAAACAGGTATTACTTTAATCTGAAAGTCTGCAGAGCTAACCTCAAGTATTCAACTGCACGTGTACTAGAGCAAATAATGCCTCAAACTTCTACAGGAATATAATGACTGACTGCCTGATGAAAGACTGTGTCTTCTTAATGACTCCATTCCCATCAGCATGTCCAACCAATTTGCTAGGAATTTCAAAGCTAGATATTTTGTTGGTTTCTTCATTACTTTTCAAGGTCCCTGACTGTTATTGATCACTCCAGGTGCTTCCTAAGATTTCAACCAGACATTTTTCCACAAAGTCAAAGTCATAAAAAGTCAACAATGACAAGGATATTTGAAATTATTTAAATCTTTCCCCACTCCATCATGTCAGAAGGCAAATCTTATTTACATAGTATCCTTTGAAGGAATGCAATTATGTCATTAATCAAAAGCAAACCTTGAAGGCAAACCAGCTCTGTAAAAGATCCCTTTTTATCCTTCATATTTATTAGCTCCCAAGAGAGAGCATGTTGCCTAGGAATAGAGTGGGCTGATTAAAAATAAAGTCAAGGAGCAAGCTATCATATTGCCATGGGATTGTGACTCATTTTACCGTGTAGAACATTCCCTTTCCAGTACATACCCTTACAATGAAGCTATTTTCTGGGATATTCTGTTCTCCACCTTTTCTTTGTGCAGTAACTGCACTTGACACACAGTGACTTATTTGAGGTCTGCCCCACTGCTGGGTTTTAGGGTATGCTTCCACTGTTAGTGTTGTAATTGGTAATTGAAGAGGTCATATCATAATTTAGTGACTAATTCTGTCATTTTGGGGTTTAATGCTGCTAGAAAAAAAAATACTGGACATGTTTGCCATTTGCAACATTCACATGATAAAATCTCCTCAAATCCTCATGTACCTCCTCCTGTTGATTATTTAGAAACAATTCTATAACAAGGGCTCCAGGTGCATAAATTTTGTTCTTGCAGGAAGACAAGCGACAAATGATAACAAAAGATTTCTCATTGATTCTGTACAGTAAATGAAAAGCATTTTGATTCTTTTGTAGGAACTGAAGGACATGAAAGATTTACTCAAATTCATTGTTGTGGTAGCTAACTTTGGTAAAGATGTTTTACTGTTGATTTCTTCACCATACCATCAAAAGTAAAATATTTCTCTAAAGTTAGCACAGTCATTAGCAATATTATTTTTATTAAACACTACAGAAGCAGCAAAAACCTTTTTAGGAAATTTACCTAGGATTGATGCGCAGAGTCTTTGGCAATTACAATTCTCTTCACAGATGTTCCTCACAGTTCCACTCTTTTCAAGCTTTTTTGATGGACTCATGACTATAAAATCGTATATGACTTCAGTACGATTCTCAATATGACAATCATTAATTCAACTAATATTTTTTTCTCGTTGTAACTGCAGTTTTCAATCATTTTTTTCAGTTTTGCAGCCAAAACACAGGCTCTTTGGAACAAGGCACAAAAAAAGCAATTACTAAAATGAAGATTGACTCTTGCAGTGTAAGTGAATTTGTTTTCAGTAAACCTTTGGAAAAAATGTAAGACAAGATGCATTGGCTTTGTCTGAGTTTTGCACTATGCTTATAATAAGTTCACATTTTTGGGTAGGAATTTGCTGCTTATAGTAGCACACAGCAGAACACCACACTGCTCTATAAAATGAGGGTCATAAACAAAACAATAATAGCAATGTACACCCTCTCCAGAGGTCTAGCTCAAGGCTGAAACAATATTTCTAAACTTCATTCCCTGGCAATGCTTCTAGGGAAAAAGGAACATCAAGGTTGCCCTAGACTAATTTTTTGTGATCCTAATGTTTGCTGGATGCCATTTCTTGGAGATTTAAAGAAGCAGCTACAAGTAAAAACAATTCTCTGCTTTAATTCATGAAACCCTAAGGATAGCACACAGGTATGAAGCTGACTTGAACATGCAGTTATTGAATTTTTCCAGATTTTAGATATCTTGACAAAGAACCAATGATGTACTTTGCATCGTTTCCAAAAGAATGTTAAACCCTCTTTACCATCTACTCACCACAACCTGACTGACAAGGAAAGTTGGTAACGTTCTTCTCCATATCTGCCTGTGAAAGGTGGTTTGGCTGAACAGAGCACACCTGTCCCCACAGCCACAAATGAGGGAAATGTATGTACCTGTATGTGTGTGATGATGGTGGTGATGATGACAACAAAGGCCAGAGTTCCCCAATAAAAACTGCTCCTATGCTTTACTTGAGCTTTACTAAAACTTACTCCCCAGCTTTACTTGAGCTGAGGCTCCCTGTTGAATATGCAGCAGTAATTCAAGGAGTGTTCCAGGACCTCTGCATTGTGGGTAATTCAATTTTTTATAATGTAACTATGCCAACTCAATGTGTCCCCCGTAGAGTGATCATGAGACCTGACCATGTCCAAGATGGCATGACTGTATAATCATTTATTCAATTATGATTATTATTCCTCTCTATTATCAGCAGCAAAGCAGGCTTTTTGACCAGAGCAGCCAGCACTGGCCTCTCACACTTTTGCCACTCCCTGATGTGCTGGCTTTCAGCAGGGCAAAGAAAATAAAAGGCAACTGAGGGCTATTAGCCTTCTCAATCTCTTTTTAATATCAGATTACACTTACAGATAGCTGCCAGGTCTTTTTGAGTAGATATCATGTTTTCCACTGACATAGCTGGTATTTGACAGAGCTGTTGAACTTGAAACCCCAGCACTGGCACTTGTTGGTTTTCAGTTCTGAAGCATGTTTGTAATACACCGTCCATCTCTGTTAAGGTAACAGCTTGGAAAAGCAATATAATACACAATTCTTCCAGACTGTGTTTCTGTGGATTTCTGTCAGACATGGATGCCTATAAGTGGCATTTCAACAGGTGACAAGACTGCAATGTCTTTCAGAAAACTGAAATTACAAGTATGCACTTAGAACTCAGCCACTGTGAGAGAGCTGCTGCTAAAGAAAGACACTGTGCTTAGGCTTGACTATTGTGAGAGCATTTTCACCATCCAGTTTCTTCTTCATCCAGTGATATTTTACTAGCTCATTTTCTCTTATAATTCAAAGTAGTGTGCAGTTGCATAGCACTATTATGTCCTTCAGGCATCCCACAGTCACACTTCACTCTGTGTGCTGGGAAGTCAAATCACTGTGGGAAACCAAGCTTATAATGTACTGAAGCTTCTGAGATGCTAAACAATGTTCAGATGCTCTTCTGGAAATACTTACCTGTGTAAGTACTGCCTTGCTTTAGACTGGGGTTGAACAGTCCCAATGCCTTGCTTTGGACTGGGGTTGAACAGCCATAACTGTGGTCTCTGTTTCTCAGACAGTGCCATCAACCAAGGTAGCCAACATTTACATCCTAAGTTAACACTGCAAGTTCCTGTAAGATAACCATTAGGTTGAGAGAAATTTCTAAATATGGCTTTAGCAGACCTTCATTTCTCATATAGAACTTATCACCTTTATATGTGAACAGAATCCTGCTATTCTTTGGTTTTTTTGTTTGTTTGATCTCATCTTGTTTTGATAGAGATGTTGACAATCACTTAACAAAAATCCTTCAAGGCCATACTAGGTGAAACAGCCAGCAGTGGTGATCTCATTACTTTATCAGTTGCAGTAGTTCTTCTGTGGGGAAGTTCTGCATGTTGGATAAGGTTGCCTATATGCCATATGCATCTTCCATGTTGAAATTCAGACACCATTCTTTTAATTGCAATCTCTGCTGACTCTATTTTGCCTTCTTTTGGTGTTGCAGGAACCTAAAGCTGTGTTCTCTTTTCCTCAGAACTTTCATTTCTCGTTTGCTCACAAGTTGCAACACCCAAGCCCAGAACAGACCACCAGGCAGAGCAGACCAAAACCTCCACCTTGTTTGTTCTTTAGTGTGACACAGGGAAGAAAACTGGGAGAGCTCTGATAGGTACATTAATTTCGTCTTCAAAGGACGCAGTGCTGTATCTAGGAGAAGGGAAGTGGATTGTGGGAAGGCACTGATAGCCTGTATTAAAATGTAGCAGGAGAAAATCTTCCTTGTTAGCAGACTGCCAATGTTTGCACAGCTGAGCTGCATGAAAAATATTTCACCTACAGGTCTCACACATCAAGAAACAGAGAGAGCATATGTAGTGCAAGACAGTTGTGTTCAGCTCTAGTGCGTTGGAAGCACATTTGTCAGGAGTACTTGCCTGTTTGACAAGAGGAACGTTTCAGTGAATAAAACACCAGACAAAACAAAGCCAGGTTAGAAACCTAAAGTAAAAATCTCATTAGTGAGGTGTTTAAGGAATGAACAATGACTGTGTCTGGAACTGGTGATGCCCTTCTGGCCCAAAGAGAAATGCACACAGGATGCTAGAGTATTTTTGAATGAGTTCCTACAACCAGATTAGAATATTTCTTCTGAAAGGCAAAGTACTATGTGAATAAACATATAATTATATTCCTGAGTGAGGGAAAAACTAAACAGTTCTGTAAAAAAAAAAAGGAAAAAAATTGAGTAAAATAATCCCCATTACCCTAACTACTGTTGTTGCGCATTATATGACAATTGCTTGCCTTTCATTCTGAAAATAATTTTGAATAATACTGTACCCCTTGCAAGAAATGTATTATGAAAACACACTCATTTTGAGAACTGAACTTGTATTTTTGTCAAAAAATAACTGCAGTGACTGGTCTGTTAAAGAAGGCTATTTGCCTGAAAAGCCTGCTTTCATCACATTGACTTGCTTTCATCAAACTGCTGTCCTTAGTTGGCTACTGCTGGTTTGGACACATCTGTATTGCCTCCTTTGTGCATTCATTGTATATCATACCTGTATATCATTCCTTGTATATCATACCTGTGAGCTTTGATTACCCTGGCTGCCAGGAGACTCTTAAGAGAAAATTAGCTCATCCTCCAAAATTTGTGGGCCTCAGTGGAAAGAGCAGCTAAGGAGACTGAAGTATGTTCAGATATTTGCTCCCAAGACTCTTTCTGCACTCTAGTGGAAGCAAACATTAGTACAAAATAGCAGTGACAAGTACACACAAGAAGCTGGAGAGGGACTATTTACAAGGACAGACAGTGATAGAAAAAGGGGAAATTACATTAATCTGAAAGAGGAGAGATTTAGTTTAGATCTTAGCAAGAAGACCTTTTCTCAGAGGCTGGTAAAACACTAGAACAGGCTGCTCAGAGAAGTTGTCAGTGACCCATCACTGGAAGTGTTCAAGGCCAGATTGGATTGAGCTTTGAGTAACCTGGTCTAGCAGATGATGTCCTGGTCCATGGCAAAGGGTTTAGAACCAGGTGACCTTTAAGGGTTTTCCCAATCCAAACCACTCAGGGATTCTATGAAAGTGCGTACAAGGGTGGGAAAAAAATACCAGTACATCAGTGATGTCATCTTGTTAAGTGCATAACAGAATTTCTTGGTGTCCTAGAGCTGTGTTTTGATTCAGGTGTGCACCTGAATTTGTTGATTCCTGGTAGCAGCATTTGTTGCAGAGGATCATCTGTGTGGTAGTATGAACAAAGCATCTCTTCTATCAGCCAGTCACTAGGATGGGGATGTTTTGGAAAGCAACTCAAGAGAGTTTGTGCTGATTGTATTATACAGATTCAGCTGTGATTTGTGCTGTGAAAGGACTCCTTTTCAGGATAAATGATCTTACTTAAAAAGTGATAAAATTGGCAACAGGAGAATGGCACTTAATAATAAAATTCTGCATTCACCTCAGGCCAGTAAACAAACAAAAAACTCTAGACTGTGATGAATCTAGATTTTTGCACAAATTTCAGAATACTGGGGTGGGAGGAAAGATGTTCCACTGAATGCCATTGGTCTTCCTTGAACCTGTCTTTCCTTTAATTAAGATGTTCCACCAAGCACTGTGAAGCGTGGAATTCAATCAGCTGCTTTAAAAGGGAGCAAAATGGAGCATGTAACAACCATGAGAGTTAGCTTGTGGTTTCAGCTTGAGAGAAAATGATAGCGGCAGTAATTCATGTGAAAAAGGAAAAAAAGCTGCCACTACAGCCAGAATTTAGCAGTCAGGAGGCATAGGCTACCCAAGTAGCCTGAGGGCATGGAGAATTTCAGAACATGTTCCTTGGAGCTAAAATTATCACTCCATAACAATTTTCTGGGGCTCTATTCTCAGATAGACATTTTTCCAGAGATGTAACAAATAAGCAATATTCACATCCACAGTTGAGTTTGTACCTGTTTATAGATGCATGTGGGCTACAGCAGCTAAAACTGTTTCTTTCAGAATATTATGTTAACCTTTTGCCTGAGAATGTAAGCTGTCTTGTTTTCCTTAAATTCAACCTGCCTTTCATTGAATTTGTGCATTATATTAAAAGTTGGGTTTACAGTGTTGTGTAATTTATTGTGGTACCAGATACAATGAAATATCAAAGATCTCTGACTGTATATTTATTGATCTGTCTACTGTTCAGGTCTAAAATAGAATTAGGTGCCATGGCATTTCTAAACATTAGGCAATCAAATTTAAACTTGCAGAACATACTTAAAATGCTGTAATATATTTACCAAAACAAAGATCTCAATCCTTTTGGTAAGGTCACATCAGCATAAAAACAAATTTGGGATAAAAAAGGCAAGAATTTATTTTTCATGCTTATGAAATCTGAAAGTGGTTAAAGTAACTTTCTTATAGACAAAAATTTATAGGTTTTAAGCATCCACCATCGATCAACATGATCATAAACTGTTAGGTTAACATTACCACTGAGTAGTGACATCACTAATTCATCTCCACACTTTAGTTTTGTCACAGGTTCACTTTTTGCTAAAGAATGTGGAGGATTACTATGTTGTATGAAGTGCGAAGTAGAAAATCCAAGCCAAACCAAAAAAAAAGACAAAATCGGGGAAAATGCCTAGTGGAAAATGAATTAAATCCATTTACTTTTTTGAAATATGAAACTGGTTCGTAA
>NW_005054305.1:775002-778446 GCF_000277835.1 Geospiza fortis | reverse complement strand
GCTCCATCACTCACAGACACATTCAGATTAAAAAAGATAGATTTCTCCTGGAGTTTTCATTAACAAGGCACTGATATTTTGCCTTCAAATCAACAAGCTTAGGTTTTCATATTGAAGCCTGAGAACCTTTTTACATTTTCTCCCTGTTATACTCGCTTGACAGATCTTCACTTTCTTCAAATAATCGTGGAGGGGGAAAAAAGGACTATAATATAAAGGGGGAAAAGCACCTTATTAAACTTCCTACTTCACACACTAAGATAATAAATATCCCAGAATAAGAAGACTGTTCTGGATTTTGGATTAGACACTTGTACAGTGTCAGATTTCTGAAATAGAGTCTGCCAATGTAGGGGCCACTCCAGGTCACTGCAGTAGCACATTCACACCTAGAAGGATGCTTCAATCAAACACAAGCCCAAATGACTAAAGGGAAAATTCTAAATTGATAGCTCTAAAGGTCATGGGGAACAAATTCAGGTTGGGAAGGAAAGTAATCAAACAGGCTCAGTAAAGAAACATTGTCATTCCTCAGCTTAATGAGTCCTGTACATGAGTAAATGAGGGAAGAAGGATGAAAGTAATTGCTGGTTATGTGTTGAACTCAGTGTGGTTTTGGTGCCTTCTGGGATGGCATGTGGTAGAATGGCTAGCTGTGATTTGGAAGAAGGTGTTATTGGTGATTTTCATTTTAAGTAATTCTTCCCTGGCTTCAGTCACAAAACATAACCTCTTTGGTGAACTGTAACATCAGTATAGTTTTACTCAAGTCAAAAAGAGGAACAGTGCCCATTTTCCTTCCTTTCCTCCTCAGTCTTTTTCTTTGTTTGTTTGGGGTATTTTTATTGCTTTTCATGCGCATGAAAAAGGGTGCAAAAAAATAGATATTGGAAATAACCTCACATGAACCTCATATAGATAAATAATAGTGACTTGTTACAATTCTTGGGCTTAGCCCTGTTTTGTTTAGAAAGAAAGAGATAGTTTGACCCTACATACATATAAACACTTTCTCTCCCTCTCTCTCCTTGTGCTGTTCTTACTTTGTCAGACTGTTCAAGACTGGGACTAAAATGAGGGAAGAGAACCACAAACTGTTTTAGCTTCCTGAGAGAGGAAGAGCTATTAAACATTGAGGTGCATGGGTATTTCTCTTTTCTCATGCTTCTGTTGACAGATAAAATTTATTTGGTTTAGCTATTTTCATTTATTCAGAGAAGTGGCTAATGTAGATTGCAACAGCTGAGAAATGCTTGATGGCGCTGAAGTTCTTTGTTAGAGGTAAATATTCAACAATAAGCAGGCAAAGCAATAACAAAATAGCGGAGCAAGGCCAGCTTTTGCCAACAGAAAGGCCATAATTTCCAGAGATAGACAAGCCTTACAGTTGACTCAGGTTTTCCTGCCTGAAGGTGATACCACTTCTCTATAGTCCATAGTACTTTGTACTGTATGATGTGGGTTAATGACTGCACAGAAAAGTTGCCTGGAGCAAACGCAAGTCCCTGATGAACTGTTTTGATGAACTCTGTGCTTACTTTCCACTCTAAGGGTCAAAAATTACAATTTATATAATAAAAAGTGCTCACAATGGAAGGCACATCTGCCCTATTTTTGGTGGAGAGAAATATAGTATTTCTTCTGCCTTGATTACAAGTGGCACCATCTTCTTTCTATGCAGGTACGCACAGATGAGCCTTCTCCAATGGCATCATAAATTTTTTGACATGTAAGAATGACCTTTAAAAGGGGGGGGAAAAAAAGAGAAACCTGACAAGCCCTGCAAGCTGCACACCATTTACACAAGAACTCTGTAGAATTTACTCTACCTGTGCCATCTGCTTATACTGGTATCTAGAGGGCTGTGTTCGTCGAGGAAAGGGCAGAGTTGACAGAAAATGGCTTTCGTCATTTGAGAAAAAGATTCATAGAAAATAGTTAGGACTTTTTCAATCCAAAGTCACACACCTTCTCTTCTTGGATAAGGTCAGATGACACCTAATGAAAAAAAGAAGTGGCATTTCATGAGATCCCAGTACTGGAAAAGTGCCTCTCCATGTCAATTTACAATGACAATTCAAACATTACTGTGAAGCCTGGTTTCTGAAATAGTTCAGTGCAAGCCCATAAAAAGAAATTTAGCTGACAAGGCTTTTAGTTATTGTCCTGAATTTCACAAAAAGTACTCAAGAGGTGCAGAGTTACCATGACATAAACATTGCCATAGCAAAGTCCAAAGTAAAAGGGACAAAACAGTATTTTTGGACATTATCAGCTTAGACATTTTGACGCTTTTAAAACAGAGTGATGCATTCACGATGCTGAGAGAACTGTGGGACACCATAGAGAGGTTCCTCATAATCATCTTTGAAAGGCTGTGGAGATCAGGAAAGGTGCCTGAGGACTGAAAGGAAGCAGATGTCACCCCAGTCCTCAACAAAAGGCAAGAAGGAGTACCCAGGGAACTACTGTCACATCAGTCTCACCTCAGTTCCTGGGAATGTGATAGAGCGGCTTATTCTGGAATGCCACATCTACCCACAGGGATGACAATAAGGTGATCATGAGTAGTTAGCATGGATTCACTAAAGGCAAATCCTACTTGACCAACCTGATTACCCTGTACAAAGAGACAACTACCTGGATGGATGAGGGGACAGCAGTGGATGTTATCTACTTTGGCCTCAGAAAGGCTTTCGGCACTGTCTCACAACATCCTCATAGGAAGGATGTGTGGGTTGGATGAGTGCACAGTGGGGTGGAATGAGAACTGTTTGAGTGAAAAATGCCAGAAGGTCATAATCCGTGTCACAGGGTCTAGTTGGAGGCCTGGCACAACTCATGGTACTTCAGGAACACTTAAGATTGGCCACTGGAGGAGAGTCCTCTAACTGAGTTTATTAGCTTGAAGATAGTGTTAGTTAAAACAGGTAAAACACCAGACCTGACCTTCACAATGTGCTCTGTTTCCTGGCACTTGTTTGGTTTGGCACCCAAAAACCCCATCTGAATAACCTGAAGTAAAGTTCTTCCTCACCTCAACTGTGTGCATTCATTATCTAACTGTGTGCATGCATATCCTTAGTGCATTCATTTCCTTCTTTCACCTCCTTGTCTGAGTTTTTCCTGTTACCAATCTTGTGTACAATTTCACAGCACAATCATTTTATTCAGATCCCTCCTAAAGCTCACTGTTATCCATGATCCAATGATCACAAACCGTACCCAAGTATCAACATATTTTCTTTTCATACCACTTCTAAGAGTGGGATTAAGAAAACGGAAAACCAAAAAGGTAACAAAGATACAAAAACCTCTGTATTAATTCCTTCCTCAAGCTTTCCCAGGGAACCTTATTTTGTCTCTGTGGGTTTTTATGATTAATTCTCTCCACATCACTCAAAATCTTTACTCATATTGAATACAGTCTGAATATCTCACTGA
>NW_005054305.1:752535-774951 GCF_000277835.1 Geospiza fortis | reverse complement strand
GAAAGCTCACTGATTCTCAGGATTTTGTTGTTGCCCACAGATATGCCAAAACTGAAATTACTTTTGCAAACGAAAAAAAGAAAAAAACATTGCAATCAGAGTGTGCTGCTTTAGATGTTTATCACTCTAATACATCACAAGTGTCATGAAATATATAACTCTGGAAGTCCAATCCCAACTAAATTTAAAGAGAAAAGATTTGAAACATTTTGTCCAAGAAGTTTCTAGGGGATATCAGTTTCTAGAGGACATTTGCTCTGGACTTGGGCAAATCCTGAGTTCATTAAATAGAATAATTTGGCTCTGTTCTCAGTTCTTTTCTCTCTTGACTGATTATTTAGCTCTTGTTGGCCAGTCAAAGTTTGGGTTGTGACTTTGGCTAGACACAGAGGTTGCAGACCTTTCCTATCTGGCACACAGGAGTTTAATTGCTTTTGGGGTGAGACCTCTTGTGAGCTGCTGATTGTTTAAATTCTGTGATTTTTATTTTGTAGCTTTCCATGAACTGTCTGGTTATGTGTCCCCCAGTGGGTGCTGCTCTGGATGAGGCTGAGAGCTCCTGGCACTGGAAATTCAGGTTGTCCTGGATGAATGCATATGACTTTGAATCTATGTATGTTTTGAGCATGGGCTAGACCACCCTGATGTGCTGAATACAGTCAGAAAGGAAAGGTTTGGCTTTTGTTTTACCTAGAGTCAGCCAGATAGATAGAGAAGGAGCAATAGGTATGTACCACACCAAGATTCCTCTTCACAGCAATCACATCTGGTCAAGGGGAAAACTAAATGTTCCTCTGATATAATCACATTATATGTTTGAGAGTTCAGTTACTTCACTTGATTGCTGACATGAGAGGTGATGTGCAAATGATGTAACCAGGAATGACATCAATGGTTGACAGGAATCTTTTGATTCCAAGACTGAGTAAACCTGCACAGATAGTCTTGCCAGGGGTGCCCAGTAAGCCCCTGCTGAGTCAGACTACAAACACATCAGTGTGACTACAAACACACACAAAGAATACAGACACATCAGCCTTACCTGCAGCCCCACAAGCACATAGAGAACAAAAAGGCAATCAGAAATGGTCAGGGTGAGTTTACCAAAGATAAATTATGGTTGGTCAGCTCAGCCCTGTTGCCTTCTACAGTGAAATGGCTGTCTCTGTGGGCATGGCAGTAGCTGTGCATGTCATACAGATCAAATATCATTATATTTTTGGCATCAACAGGAGCCACCTAAGCTGGAAGCAGTAATCTTGGGCTGCACAAAGTGCTAGACAGGCTGCAAATTTGGCCAGACCATCAAGTAAAAAGACAAAAGCATCCATTTTGTGATTGGTGACTAGAAATATACTTCAGATACTTTAGTATTGTTAACTTTATTTGTTGATCATGTTGATACAGGATGTAGGTCCCAGAAAATTACATCCTTAATGAGAAGGAGTGGTTGACAGCCCAAAGCCCAGAGCTTCAGGCTGGAGGAAGTTTGCAAGGCAACAGAACCTCACAAAGCTGCTAGGTTTTTGACATTTTGTGATTAGACTCATATATTGATTTTTGTAACGTTAGGAACCTGTTGTTATTATTTGAATTCTGCTGGAATATGTTACCAGCTTTAATATAAGTGATCATATCATTTTTTGGTTTATTTTTTTTTTCAGTTTAGATTGGATTTATTTTTAAAATGTAACTTTTTACCATTTTTTTACCAAAATTAGACAGTCCTTTCCGAGTTTTCATGTATTTCGGTTTGTATCAAAAAGTGCTTTGTGAGTATTTTTTTTTCCTGCTTGAAATAGCATCGTGCAATTTTAGATTCTACACATCAAGCTTGCTCTTTTCAGAAACACCTGGTTTGGTCCATTCCTTCATGTAGCTGTCTATTGCCACATGTCTAATTGGCTCCTGGCATGTCTAGGTGAACTTTTACAATGTCAAGCTAATTTTTGAAAATGTGTGTTTCCTTTAGCATTGTCTGCAGCCTTGAGAGAGTGGGCTGAATCCTGTATCAGCTGCCAATGTTTTTCTGCATAAAAGAAAAGTCAATAAGTTCAATAGCTTGAATGGATTGGTTTCCTGACCACATTAACTTGCTTTGTGTCTTGAAGCCAGCAAAGCATTTAAGCATGAATATAAACTTAAATGTATAAGAAGACTCATTCAGTAAGAGACATCATCACATTCTTATACATTTTGTCTTCATGAGTTTAAATATATTCTGGATTAAATGTAAACAAATTAGAGACAAAAACATTATCAAACAAACACTGTATAGAGTTTTTAGGTGTTTTGTTATTGCCTGTGGACAGAGTTCACTGATTTTCTTCCAACACATCTGCATCTAAGAAGATGGAAATATTCACTTTGAGAAGCATGCTTTGTCTGAAGCATTAATTTCAGTGTCAACATCAATTACAGGATGTTACTCAAAGTGTTTTGTTATCACTGTTATCCTCTAATTAGAGCCCTCTATTTTCTTTCTTGTTTTTCTGTTAGAAATTATAACAAACTCAATGTTTTTTTGAGGATATTGTCATAAATTTCTCGGATAACATTAATCCCAAACTGCTAAGGAATTCCTTCCACGTCAGTTTCAATCAATTCGTTTTCACCTTTGTTACAGGATCAAACCCACCTCACCTGTACCTCAATTTACAACAGCTGTAACTCATGACATTTCTACACTTCTGAGAGGAGCAGTCATTATTCCTCAGAGCTTTGTTTGTACTCTGAAAGAGTTTCCTCTTTTAAATTTTTTTGTTATGAATGCCATTACTACTTCCTCGAGGTGGTAGTTCGAATATTGTGAAATACCATTGCTCAGAGGAACTGAGGAATTCATCAGATCATGAAGTAAATGCTTATAAGGGAAAAAAAACCACCATTATGCTTCTGTGATGGTATTCTGTATTCCTGCAGAGAGACTAACATTTCTTTTTCCTATTTGAGGTGTCTAAGTCATGTGTGTGTCTGTGTGCTTGCAGAGAAACAAAGGGAAAGACAGTGAGATTGAAAGCCACCCCTTACCTACCTCGTGATGTAAGCATTTATGTCATCACTGAAAGTATTGTATTATTTCAAAATTGTAAGAAAACACTCTAGGGAAAATCTTCACAGAAGTCAAAATTTTTGTGGATCTGAAGAGCAGCAGAATATTATCTTAAGCAGAAGATTATGCTTTGCATAAAATGTACAGAGAGATCTCGACAGCAGCATTGACTCAGAGAAACTACATACACTTTAAAGTCACAAAAGAGATCAAAGAAGATTAGGAGATAACATGGACAGCCTTGTAGGGCAAGCACTTTTCTCCCCTTCTGAATAGAAGAAAACTAGAAAATTCCCCTAAAATCATCTTTCACTGACCCCAGCATAACATTGTCAGCAGCCCTCCAAAAACTATGTACTGTTATCAAAATGGTAATGGCACCTCTTTAGAAATTTGCATTTATAATGTCAAAATCTTGTTAATGGCAAGAAATATATTAAAATTTCAGCAATATTGACTAACCATGGCAATGAATTTGGTTACCTGGGCTGTTTGATACAGTAAGGCTTTATCAGTGGGACTTCAGTCCTATCTAGCAGACATCTTTGAAGGATTTTCTTTCTGGTGTTTTGCTGTAGCATAAGCATCATAATGTATATGAAACATGTCTTCTGTCTTCAAGACAAAACTGAACTCCGCTTTTGCTGTTGCAAAACTATGACACTGAGATGCAGAAAGTGAACTCGGGGGATGTGTCTCAAAAATACCTACCTAGGAAGATTATCTCATGGACACCAGTAGAATTGTAATGGCTATTGTTATGTACTTGGAACAGAATAAAAACCAAGGGAAGTATAATTCTGCCTTACATACCAAATAATCTCAGAAAGGCTCGGGGCTCTACACATATCAAGATGCTGTCACATCAGGATGCCCTGCTTTATCTTTTACTGTAAAGTAGAGCAGGTTGGGAGGCCTGATCCTCTGGGGAATTCTTGTGGATTATATAGCAGATACTCGGGCCCAAGAATCTCCCAGAAAGACTCTTTGGTGAAAAGAGAGAATTCAACAAACATTGCAATATAAAACACAGTCAGGAGTTTTATAAATTCAAACTCATACATACAATATTTCTGCAGCTCTTACTGAAAAACTGTGTTGTTTCCACATTTTTAGGAAGCATGTTGAAAAAAACCCCAAAGCATTCAGAGAAAAGTTTTGTCACTCTGTGACACAAAAGTCTGAAACCCTTCTCTATTTACTGCTTGAAGAAAGTGATGGGGTTATGCCCCCAACTCACCACAAATGACATGTTCAGCAGCAGAAGTTTCAAAGTAAAAGGCCCAAGGCAAGACGTGTCATGCTGTTACAGGGGTCCAGCTGCTGGGTATCAGGAAATCTGGCAGATTTGTGCTGCTCAAAGGGGCAGGTGAGACACACTTCTCTAGATACATCAAATGGCAATATTAATTGCAGTCTTAGGATGGAGCCTTTCCTATCACTCTAGTTTTCAGTATAGTACTGTAGGGGATACCACATTCCCCAGCTCCAGGATGTGTGTGTTTCACTGTTGTCAGCTCAAGAAGAGGTGGTCGCCATTGTGTTCTCTTCCTTTGCGTGCTTACTCGGCATATGACATGAAAACAGCAGGACCACAAACACATTGGGAGGTTACTTCTGTTGTCAGAGCATATTTTGTAAGTGTTTTCAGCAGTTTATATCTGTTTTCAACAGATGTATTTCATTTTCTGAAAGTTCTGGCACCTATTTTTACTAGTTAGAAGTGCAGCCTGGCTTCCACAACTGTTGAAAAACATGTGTTTGTGAAATGACTGCTAGCACTGCAGGCAATTAAAACTAGGACCTGAAAAGCATTTCTGATTCAAGCTGCTAGAGAGAAGCTAGAGATTTATGATAACAGAATGTGGCAGAAGATCTATTTAAGTTTTCCAGACACCTCAGCTGAAAAGAATATACGCATGGGTGCTCACTTCAAGGCATGGATTGATCTGTTTTGTGGCAGCATAACAAACCAGTGCCTCTCTCAAGCTGTTATTTTGTTCTGATTTCTCAACTTTTGATTTTTTTTTAATTTCTTTCTGGGTATTTTTCCTCTTTTTTTTTTTTTCCAATGCGTAGCCCTAGTAGCTATGGTTGTCAAAGAAAATGTTCAAATTTTTGCCAGTGTAAAGTTTCTTATATGAGTTTTTAGGTATCTCAGAAGAACACTGACAAGCAAAGCTTAAAGAGCCTAGAGAAACCAGAGGAGCCCATACCACCATTAATTCACAGTTAGGACCATCTATCTTGAAGGATGTCTTACTGGGACAAGAAAAACTAAAGCGTATTCTGATTAAAAGTTGAGAAATCTTCTGTTTACTCTTCCTCGACTTGACTTGTGGTTCACTATGGGTCATTTTAAACCAATTGAAGCCAAAGCTAAAATTCTGTTCACTACTGAGCTGAGGGCTTATTATCTGGGGACAGAATAAATCTTTTGCAGTCTGGTAGTTAGTGATTTCTTTTCTCTGCAATCTCTTCACAGATTTTTTTTTTTTTCTAGCAGTGTGTCAGAGCAGATGCAGATGTATTCATAACTCTTACTTTTAAAATGTGAAGGAATTAGATACATAGGTACCCTCCAGGTTCCCTGTTATGGGGCCAAGAATCCAAGAACAGCTGAGCCTGGATCTCTGACACTCTAAGCCCCTCCAACCAACTCCAGAGCTGTCAGACCTGAGACCATCATGCTGAGAATGTAACCTCCAAACAAGGAGAAGCCTAGACAGGCCTGGGGCAAAACCATTGGCAATTCTCTCTAGTCTTATGAAAACTGGTGGATTTCCTTGAAACACTTATTTTTTAATGAATCAGCACCTTCTAGGGAAAATTCCTGTCAAGCTCGCACCTCAGTCTTTGTTAATGCTTCCAGGATCAGTTTTAATACCAAAAAACACCACTAGAAAAGGAGTTTTCTCATTCCTGTTCTATCAAATTATCTACTCACATGGAAATTATCATTTAACAAACAAAATACACACCAGTTTTGCATGAACACAAGCCAGCAGGCCCTTTTCTGATTTAAAACTGCATTACGTATCACTGTGTGATTATGTGGGACATAGAACTTGAATGGATAAAATGTGCTAATTATCATCCATTCTTCTTCCCCAGAACTTGATCTGTTAAGGAAATTAGCTGTACTCAAACTTTAGTCTAGCTGTAAACCATATTTGGCTATTTCCAAGCACATTCCTGTTCAAGGCACACACAGTCCACAGAAACACACTTTTCTTTCACAATACTCATTATGCTAAAATATGGCAGCATATTTTAATTCATGTTTTTAGCTCTCTTTTTTAACCCTTGATGTCATGCTGAGTTCCAGCAACTGAGAAAAACTAATTAAATTGAAGATTAATGAATTTACTCTTTTCTTGTTAAACTGTAGCCATGAAGTTGTTAAGTGGGCACCTGAATTTCCACACTGCAAGTGAAGGATGAATTACTATGCTGTTCAGCAAATCAAGGGCACTTGGTTCATTGGTAGCTGTCAAGAGTTTGTGCTCAGGATGATGAAGTCTTAAGACATAAACATTCCAATCTCAGTATTGTCATGCAAAGGTGAATTTAGGAGATGCTTATTTTGCTATGCCTGTTGTGTTTTTCCTGGAGCGTTTCAAAAACCATGGAAATAATGGGAAATATTAACTTCTGCTCTGAATGGAAAATTTGAATTAAGTCATAAGAATAGAATCCTGAGTAAACCTCTTCTCAGTCAGGCTTTTTCAATCCCCAAGCTGCAGGTGAAAGATGGAAAGTAATTAATGTAGCATTTCAAAATATGCCTTATATACAACCAGACATCCAGTGCTAACTGAAACTGGGCATCCACTGAGTTTTTTTTCTTTTCTCCACAACAAAACACTACGAAGCCATTGCCTAAAGTGAAAGATAATAAATGCTTATATATCACCAAGAAACATTCCCATTAAAACGCGTGACTGGACTGTCAAATTCATTTAACACAAGATTTTACTTAGCCCAGGCACAGCAGCCTTCTAAAAGATTTAGAGGGCTCAGGCCAGTTTGGTGATGCATACACACATTGTTTCAGTGAAAGAATAACAAATAATACAACAGAGAGCAAGATTTTTATTTTCAGTGCATAAAATAAGGCACTCCAGGGAAGCTCCCCTGAAAAATATTCCCTTATTATTTGTTTTGTTTTGTTTTGTCTTCTGAAAAATCTCAGCACTCAGCAGAGGCAGGAAGAAGCCACAGAATTAAAGACCACTCACTCGAATCAGTCTGGTGTTTCCCATATTGCCTTTTTATGTCTTTCTTGTCAATTCATTCATCATTGTTAGTGGTATTTCTATCTTATTTTGTGGTTTTCAGCTTGTTGTAGGTGGACTCCTGGGGTCCATGTACTGCTTCCTGTGGCATCTCAGAAGTTACCCACCACAATGGTATTGATTTTTTTTCCCCTTACTGGTTTTTATTTTTTTTATATTACTGCTGAAAATATACACATTTGGCTACTTGACCGATGGCAACCAATCCCAGAGCTGATGAAGACAGGAAACTGAATGTATTCTGCATTTCAGGAAACAATACAGCAAGAAGAAGTCTGGCAGCCTTGGACTAACATAACTTTGAGACGAAAGCCTGGATAGATGAAATTAGCCTAAGCAAATATATTTAGCTATAGAGAGGGAGTCTGAGGGGAAGCCTTGTACATTTGGCTCTTGCCATTTGCTCTGTCTGTAAAAAACTGCTAGACTTGACAGTCTTTGGGTGAAAGAATATAATTCATGTGAGGAAAATAAATAACACTTTTCCATGAAGAATGGACACCAATGAACTAGAAAGACACTTTGTCTGAATACTGAGAGAGTTTTAACCTGGTCACACCAAAGGCACAGTGAATATTTACATCACTTGTATGCAGGAGACAGCCTTAGACAGACAGTAGCAGCTTTACGTGAGATTCAGAACCTGCACTCCCTTAATGTGAGAATTTTAACGTAGGCATCAGTGGCAGTTCAGGGCTCAGAAAAAGCCACACAGCCAGAAGAGAAAGGAAGCAGACGATCAGGTTGGAATTCAGCTCACCAGCTGAAGGATTGAAACACTACACCTTTGTCTTTTTTCAGGGTCCAGAATTAGGTTTCTTTCCTCTTCTATATTCTTCCTTTGATTTCCCTGTGGAAGAAAAAAAAAGGCTGAAAATAATCAGTCATTGAAAAGGAAAAATCTTGATTTTTCTTGAAAATGTGAAGGGCTATCAGTAAGCACACAGAACTGATTTTCACCCCCTTTCATGATTATTCTTGTTATAACTGATGGATATTTTGCATTTGCAACAGTATCTGTGAAAGCACAGTCAGGCCCATATGGTTCTAAGTTATTCATTGCATCTGAGTGTCTTATGAAAAACAATAACCTTTGTAATAATAGAATATGAGCTCTACTTAGTGTAATTCATCAGGGCTCAAATGAAATAATTGCAGCCATATGTATTTACTCCAGGGGATTTGGTGCAAGTTTATAGTTCTGACGTGCTAATACAAAGGTTTTAGAGCTTTTTCTCTAATTTTATCTTTATTCTAAACTGAATAAGGAAATTGTACCCCAATTAAATGACAACTGTGCACTGCATTGCTGTCTCTAATAATGCTTAGTACCACCCCAGCTGCAGAGTCAGTTCATTTGCAGTCAAGGAGATGATGTGGTGACTCTCCCAAATTCAAGGGTCTTTCTTCTTTACCAGCAGTGAGACATAGCACTCAATATGTCTCAATATTTCTCAATTACAGCAATTAAATATATCTGTGTCTCCAGGCACACTGATGATGTTAGGAATGGAAAAATGAGACTTTAGACAGAACGTTAAGGATAAAATATTTTCTGTTTGGATGAGAAATTTATGGCAGTGTTGCCCAAGATAACTGGATTTAATGAAAAAGATGGAGGAATTCTGGTTTTCTGCAGCACCATTTTTTGCTGGGCCATGAGTGTCCATGTGCCTTTTGCAGACATGTCCATTAATCTGAGAAATGCTTGAGACCTATATTTGTTTCTACTTTCTTCACAGAGTCACAGAATGGGTTAAGTTGGAATGGCCCACAGTGGGTCTTCTAGTCCAACCTTCCTGCTCAAGCAGGGTCATCCTTTGACAGCTGTAATAAGAAGGTGTAGTTGAACACATTTCATATGTATATTAGCAGAGGTTGAAACATTTTTATCTTCTCACAGTCTCAGAAAAGTTCAACAGGTTCTCTGTGCTGTCAGAAGGGAAAGAAGTACACACAAGTATAAATATTTTATTCTTCCGGTGCAACTGCAATTGAACTAAAACACAGAGCACTAATGTGTTCTTTATGTCACCATGATTAAGAAAACATGATCTGGGGTTTGGGGAAGGTTTTTTGTTTAGGTTTTTTTTTTCTTTTTTTTCCTTTTTTTTTTTTTTTTTTTTTGTTTTGTTTTGTTTTGTTGATGTGGGCATTTTTTCCTGAAGATATTCGTTTTGTTACACTAAAAAAGGAAGAAGCTGGTCGTTAAGAAAATTAGATAATTTCCTACAAAGCTGTGACTTCAAATGCAAAGGATCATGAACTCAGAAGTGGCTCTAAATAAAAAAAAAAAACTTTAGGGAAAAGAATTTAAAAAATAAGCAAATAAGCTTGTTAACTTTGGTATCTTGTTTATGAAGTTCTCACATGAAGCTAGTCATGAGAGCCTCAGGCTCAATTGGCTGGTCTGAATCAGACCCAGTGATGAACTAGCTACTCCACCAAAGAGAGGGTTTTTTTCCCCAAAGAAATATATTTTATCACAATGATTTTCTGAGCTTTACATTTCAGGGTGTCAGTGGACTTCTGCTCACTATCAGTGAGGTTTTCCCAGCCTGCCGAGTGTCACAGGAGTGACATCAAGGAGTTTGGACAGGGTGCTGGAGCATTATATCAGGATCTTCAACAGAGATTTGCAGGATTCACATTATGTGCTGTGTGATATTGTACCCAATACAATAAAATAAAATAACTGTGCCTACACTGTTTTCCTCAAATGGATCTTTAGCTTGCTTTCCAGACAGTTTCCCCTGGAAACTCAGAGACCACCTGTGAAAGAAATGCCCCAAGGTTTTGTTCCTAAGCTGCTTCAGAGGAAGGTTTCTGAAGTTATTATGTCTCCATATGACACCCTGAGGAGCAGAGGCTCAGGGCAAGCATGTGCTAAATAGATTTGAACCCAACCAGCTGCTGATCAGACACCTCCTCCATGTACTGTGTTGCAAGGAGCAGCACCAGCATCTGAGGCAGTGACAGAGACCATGCCATGATTGTGCCTGCATGAGTGCCTCCCTTCCTGCCCCACAGAAGCAAATTTTCTCATGGAGTTCAGATTGTGAGTCCAGTGAGACCTCTAAAAGCCAGGGGAGAGGATCCATGATGCTCCTGATGTGGAAGCAGGGGCTGGATGGAGTGCTCACCATCGTGCTCACCATCCCATCCCCTACACAGGATCCTCCTCCCCAACACCCAGCACATACCAGGGGACTGGTAGTGTGACTGCCTGTCACACCTGACCCAGCAGGGAGACAAATGAGGCAAGCCTTCCAGAGAGACACCCAGTATGCCATTTCTCATGGTCTCCCTGCTGGCAACCAAATTCATCAGAAACCTTTGTCACATAGACATCTTCTGCTCCTGCCACCTATGCAGCTACACAGTTTTTCCAGTCCACTCCTGTTTACAAACTTCTGTGTTTTAAACCTCAAGGAAGAATCAGCTGACAGAAGATTGTGCCAAAATTACAAAAGTGGAGTAAAATAGACCTTTTTAGTAACTGCTTTATCAGCTGTGACACATCCATATTGCCTTTCTTCAAACAAGAGAAAGCCAAGTTCCAACACTTACAGCAGGGCTGATGTTTAGGAAATGTTCAGAAATGCCCCTTGGGCAGTGATCACTGAAGTCATAGCCTGGAGCAACCCTAAGGACTCTGTGCAAGCTCTCTACGCTCACTTATTCATCATCTTCTTGTCTTACGTAAGCGCCCAGACTGGCCTCTCCAAATGACCCAAGACTGACCCTTCAAATATTCCTTATTTAGCCTTGCTGAGGTCTTTGCCTGGCTGTAAAATGTTATAGGCTGATTCATTAATGCCTGTGAGATGCATTTTTATTGAAGGGATAATGGAACTATGTAAGAGTTCTTGTCCTTTATTAGCTACTTTTACTCTCAGTCTCAAGCAGCTCCATTCTCCCCATAGCAAGAACTGCCACAAGTTGATTAGGACCTAACCTGCAGTGAGGTGGGGCTTTTTTTCCCAATTGCTGTATCAAAAAAATGTGAGTGTGGTCAGATAGGAATTTTCCTTGCCCTCTCAGCTCCGCAGCTTTATCGGCTCAGACTGCAGAAGCATCTGCCACCGACCAAAGGCTCAGCTGCAGCAAGGACGTGCATTTCAGGTTCAGCCAAGACCAGATGGTTTTTATCAGCTTGTGCAATAATATTTTATGGTAGCTGTTGTTAGTCCATCCTGTCGAGAGGATTTTTAGCCATGTTTCCTCTTGGACATTCTGGAGACAAGGTTGGGGCAGCCATCAATTCCTGCCTGGCCTCGGCCTCGCTGACATCTACAGTGCTGAGGCAGTGGCTGTCACGCCTTGTGAGTTAAATTCAGATTTCCCATCACATCACTCCTTTCAACAAAGAAGAATGACCCTCATCTTCATGAAGCAATTATAAAAATTCACTGCAACCTAATAGCATGATTGAACCCAGTGCTAAACTAACAGAGAAAAAGCATGGCAGGAAGCAAAATCACAGTGATAATTTGCCCAAAATATAAACCAAACAAATCAGATAATGGAGATTGCTGACCTCACTGAAATATCGAAACCCACAGATGTTTCCAAGCATGGCATAAGAAGTCTCCTGTGCCTTGCATCTTCTCCGCCCACCAGAGTGACTCCTAAACAGGTAGGAACTGCTTTCATGCAGCTCCTTCAGTCCTCACAGCTCTCTGCCACTGTAAGCAGACAGCCTACCAGGGAAGAGCACTGACACCTATCAAGGAACTGGACCTAACTCTTGTCAGAGATGGGAGATCAGGCACGGTATAGAATGAGATATATGTGTGCAATTCCATGGCTTCTACAGTGTTTAATTAAGGGATAATGATCCCAGATTAGACATCATCAGGAAATCCCATGGAGATTGGAGAGAATGTGCTCCCCCACCTAATAAAAAAAGCTCCCTCACTGAGTATCTTCATTGTCCACCTCATGAGTCTGTGGTTCCTGGTCAAGTAAGAGGATATGAATCCACACTGCAGTCTGAATGCTTGTCACCCAAAACCTTGCATAAAACCACAAAATTAGTTCCTGATAAACCATCAAAATGTTCTTCAGCCTTGTCAGTACTCACTCATTGCCTTGCCATGGATTTCAGTGCAGTTTTGAACTGGACAAAGAAGTGCAATGACAGGTTGGACTGGCTTTGAATTAACAGCCCAGCACTGAAAAAATCTCCTAAGCAGATTTTTATCAATTTTTGTATGTCAGGCTACCATGGGATGTAGTTTTCTTTGGTTTATTCCTTCGTACTTAGATTCTAGACTTACATCACCAAGTAAAATATATTTAGGAGCACATGAGAGTAACATGAATATAAGCAGCATAAGGAGGAAACAACTTCCAGAGAATACCATAATGTGCTGGTTTTGTCTGGGGTAGAGCTAATTTTCTGCACAGAGGCAGGAATGGGGCTGTGTTTTGGATTGGTGCTAAACACAGGGTTTATAATATAATGATGTTTTTGTTACTGTTGAGCACGGTTTACACAGAGAAAAGGCCTTTTCTGCTCCTGGTACTGTCATGCTGGTGAAGTACGGGGTGCATGAGAGGTTGGGAGGAGACACAACCAGGATGGGTGATCCCAACTGGCAGAAGGGATATTCCAGACCATATGACATCATGTTCAGTATATAAAGTGGCCAGAAGAAGAAGGAAGTGGGACATTTGGAGTGATTGCATTTGTATTCCCAAGTAGCCGTGACATGTGGCAGGGCCCTGCTCTCCTGGAGATGTCTGAACACCTGCCTGCCCATGGGAAGCAGTGAATAATTCCTTGTTTTGTTTTGCCTCTGTACATGACTTGCTTTTCCTATGAAAGTGTCTTTCTCTCAACCCACAAGATTTCCAGCTTTTGTCCTGGTTCTTTCCCCGGTCTCACTGGTGGGGGAGTGAGTGGGTGGCTGCATGGTACTTGGTTGCTGACTGAAGTTAAACCATGACACACAATTGCTTACGTATCTTTTTCTTCAGAGTTTTTATGAATCAATAATTTCATTATTTACTTTATATTTTAGAATAACTTTTTATGTTTGCTTGTTGCATCCATTGAGGGCCCCAGTATGACTCTTGGAAACTCCTGCTCAGAAATTTTGCTCCTAAGGATTTGTCATTCTCAGCTCAACAACAGTGACTTTAGTTACCTGCTTTAATGTGCTCTGATTCACAGCTAAATGCTTGTAAATGGAGGTCTTAGACAGATGCACCCCCCCTGTGTAGCAACACTTGAGACACAAAGGGGAAAGACCCAGTGGTCCCAGTGTGCAATGCCCTGGGCAGAAGCCCAGTTTGGAGAACACCATCAGCACAATTGCAATGTCATAGAATCATAGAAAGGCTTGGGTTGGAAGAGACCTTAAAGATAATCTAGTTCCAAACCCCCTGCCATGGGCAGGGACACCTTCCACCAGACCAAGTTGCTCAAATCCCATTCAATCTGGACTTGAACACTTCCAGGGATGGGGGCATCCACAACTTCTTTGGACTACTTGTCCCACTGCCCCACCACCCTCACAGTGAAGAAAGTCTTCTTAAAATCTAGTCTATAACTCTCCTCTTTAAAATAATTTCCTTTTATCTTATCACTATAGAGCCCTGTAAACATGTTCTCAGTACAAGCTGAGCCATGGGTGAATAGGGGTAGTGAAGGCCAGGACAGCAGCTGACATTGCAGGGCCAAGCCATGCCAGTGGCTGCCAGAACCTGCTTCCAGCTGTGGAGCAAACCCCTCCAAGAGCTGCCTTTCTTGAAGAAGCCTTAAGCAGCAATGCACATCTCATAGAACTGCTATTTTTGGTGCCTTTCTTGCAATGAAAAAACCTAGAAACGGTGGCAAAGGACAGACCAGTCAAGCAGCTCCTGGAGAGGAGGCAGAGTTTCCTAGCACCTGGTTTCTCCACAAGATTCACACTTTGCTGGTGTTTTGGGGGAGTTAAGTCTTCTAAGGCCCAACTCTTCCAGGCTAACCTGGAGTGTCAGAGGGAATTTTAATGCTCTTGGTCAGACTTGCCTGACCAAGAGGAAGATGAAACATGGCATCCTTTTCTCCAGGCCTTTATATTCATAGTTTAGCTAAGGGCAAAATCTCCCTTTCTCACCTTTCTTGCCTGTGGCTGTCTGATCTTGACATTATTTAAGTTTTAGCGAAGTTACATATATATATATATATATATATATATAACGTAAACGGAACAATCAAGATGATGGAAAACATGAGATCTAGAGTATTTGTAGTCTGATAGCACATAGGCATCCAAAGACAAGTCATAAAACACAGTTGCCCAAGGCCATCTCCTGTATCACTTGAGCTCCTTCCATTTCCATTTCTCTTTTGTACACAGGAATAGTACACCTCTTGCCCAGGGCACTAGCCATGTTATTGTCATTATTGAGTGGAAACCACAAAGACACTTGAAAAAGATCTGTGTTCAAAAAAAAAATTTCATTTTCCTTGTCTGATTCTTTGTCCCACAGGATGTACAGCAACTACAGAGGAAACAATAAGCTAACTCCATTTGTCCTCAATCACAGAGAGTATCTGTCACTCATCTGCGCTTTCTTGAGTCTATGGTACCACATATTGTTTCCCAAAAGCATAGTTTTATGTCAGTAGAATAAATACCAGCCTAAAAAATCTTTGCATCAGAGGGGTTTTGCACCCTGTTTGATTCAAAGAGCATGGATGTAAGAAACATTCAGGCACAAACTCAGCATCACGGGCAGGGGTAAGAATGAGTCAGCGCTGAGTTCAAACAGTGTCAAAGTTTGAGTCATGTACACCACACAAACCTGCACTTCATCAGAGGCTTCGTGCCCTTACATTCATCCCCTTATACTTCATAGCACAGCAGCAGGAATATTTTTACAGAGCTGCAGCTCTCTCTTTTATTTGCATTTTGGGGATCATTAAGTGCTACCAAAAGCAGAAATATGGTTGTGTCCCTGTTTAACTCTTCAGATAAGCGCTGGAAATGGAAAACACTTTCACAGAAACCTGGCAGCACCAGCAGAGGGAACCCAGCTGCCCCCGCTGTGAGGGGAGCAGCCCAGCCCTCAGCTGAGTCACTGGTGGCTCACCTCTGATCAGAGGCTGCCAGCCAGGAAAATCACCTCTCCTGAGCTCACCTCACCTCCTGGTGGGTGAATGCAGATCCCACTTCCAGGATCAGGGCTTTCTAGAGTGATGTTAAAGAGCCCTTACTCTCCAAAGTGGACATGCCACCCCCCTCTCCGTCCCACTCTCCACGTGCTGTGACAAGTGTCTTGGACCATTGCTGCTGTCAGCACACGTCCCACCAATGCTGGGAGTTGAGCAGCTGGATATTGGGAGTGCTGGGCATTGATCCTTGATGCAGGGCTCAGGAGTCACCTGCAATTTGTGTGTGTTTGTCACTGAACTTAGTTTCCACAATTTTCTTGTGTATTGCTCTGCATTTTTGTATTCTTGATGGCTTGAAAAAAAGCTAGCAGGAAAAAAACACAGAAGAAAAAAAGAAAATCAAACCCCTTAAGCTGAAAAAGTTACTTTTAAATTTATGTGGCACTGCATCCACAAGGGCATTTACCCACAACAATGACAAACTCAGCACCTTCAGACTTGAGAGACTCCAGACACAGAGAAAGATTGATTCATTACTTATAGATTACTTATCATTCAAATATTTTTCTTCTTTTCTTTTGCTTTTGGGGAATTTTTGTTTTTTGTTGTTGTTGAGGATTGTGTTACAGCCTTTACATAGGTAGAAGCAACCCTTAAGACATACCTTACCATTTCTTTGCTTTTTTATATTTATTCACCTCATCTTCAATTGCAATGAGTGCTGTCACATGAGAAGAATTTTGCTTCTTCTAATTTCTGAGCTGCAATCAAATTGTTTTGGGTTGTTTGTTTTTGTGTCTGTGCATGGCTATTTTTTTTTCTTTTTTTTTTTTTTAAGTAGGCTATGTACTTCTGTATCCAAAGCAACCAATCTCTAGTTAACGATTCTCTAGAAATTCACCACAGAGGGTTATTTGTTTTCCCAAGAACCTGTGAAAGAAGCTTCTTAAAATTAAAAGAAACATCCACTCTAAACTTATGAGCTAAGCAACCCAAGTAAAGCCCACAACTAAACAATTTAAAGTGGGATTTCAGGGAGGTTTGGTTTAGGCTTCCTCTTATGGGAAAGAGAAGTACCCAAAACTGAATGTCAAAAAAAAAAAGCAATAGCAATACTTGCTGGAACTGGTTTAGAATTTGACCAGCTGTCAGAATATAAAGAGTGAGAATAAATAGACAAATTATCATAAGAAGTTGAGAATGTCTTAAGATATTGGCTTTATTTAATATATTTACAGTGCTCTAGAAGCATAAAAGGAGAGTTGTCACAGCAGCAGGACAATCTTACAAGATTATTTAGGTTAACCCTGCCAAAGTAGCTCTATCTAGTTTTTCACTCCAGCACAGACAGCTCTTTACTACAGGGCCCAATGGAAGAGAAGGGCCAGATCATAAGAAAACCAGACTGTCTGGTCTCTGCAACAATCAGTATTCACATCTTTACTCTCAGAGTGCTATCATCTGCCCAAAATTGAACCATGCTGTTCCAAGGAGAACCCCCTACCAACATAATTTGTAATTACTGGTCACAAAGCATAGGGCTTCTAGAACTCTGGGAAAAAGCATGTTAAAAATTAGAATAGAAAAACTGAGGTTTTTCCTCTTTTCTCAGAAAAAAAAAAATTACAGCTCAAATTTTCCAGAATGCTGTTGCCTCAGGTACATAAGCAGCATGAAGATATTCAGTTCAGAGATGCAGTTTGCCTGAGATAAAAACAACCGTAGACATCATTTGATAATTGGAAGTGTGAAAATTGCAAATATTGCAAGTAATTACAGAACAGGTGTAATCAATTTCCCCACTGTAACAGGGATGTGATGCAATTATAGAGAGGAAGGCAGAAAGCTCCTCTTGCTGATACAAGTTGCTTCTCTTCTGTTTAGTGTTGACTGTATAAACCATTGCTTTAATTTTACCCTGAAAGTTTCCTTGTATTGCAACAGCTCAGTAGAGGCACTTAATCCAGCAGGAAAAATTTACATCTCACCTTATGCATCATTAAAATCTTGAATTACTTCTTTTGAATGCATTTGATAAAGGATTTTTGGAAGCTTAATTCTCCATTCTTTATTATTTTTCTAAGCAGTTCTGGAGAATTAAAGGAGGTCAACCAGGCATAATTTTCTACCATGGAAATCCTGATGATATCCTCCAAGATACCATGCTCTTTAGTTATTTTATTCTTAATTATCATTTCTCCTCATTTACTTGGTACTAACATAAGACTCACCAACACATTATTCCTAGTACATTTTGAAAGGGAATATGATTCCCTTGCCCTTTCTGCTATTATTAGCTCATTTAATGACCATTTCCTTGGTCACTAAGACAGCTGGACAGTCTGACCTAGCTCAACCTTCACAAAATAAATAATTCTTTGCATTTAAGTCAGAATGTCAACTGTGGCTTATTCCAGATTTAATTACTCCTTCAATTTGCAAATCTAGGGAGATCTTTTCCTATGTTTATTATAATTCATTAGAACTAATTGCAGAAGCCTGTTTTTCCCCCCACTGCTAAACTAACCCTCAGTCTGAACTTCCCTCTGCTTCCCTTCACAGCCTTTTTCTTTAAGAGCCTCTCTGAGCTCAATCTCTGCAAAAGCCATTGTTTCTATTAACTTCACTGGAGCTCACTCCACTCTTGTCTGGGAGCAGATGAAGAATAAACACTACCATGACAGGTGCTGATCTATCACTAAGGTCACCAAATAAGCTGATCCTCAGACAACTTAAAACTGATGCAGATTAGGTGGACATAGTGATGCCTCAGGTTTTAGCTTCTATATTTTTCACATTCTGTACTGCTTTAGTGTGTAGTTCTGAGCTTCATATTAGGGGTAGTAAGCTCTCTTCACAGAGTAGGTGGACAAAACAATTCCTTCTCTAGTTGGGGACCAGTGACAAATGATCCAAGAGCATAAGCAATGGTGACATGAAGAGAGAAAATAAAAAGGATGGGACTTCATAACCTAAAGATATAATTGGACAATTAACTCCAATATGCAAATGGACCAGAACTTATAAAAGTGTGAGACCCTGAGACTGATCATCCATTTTGTGACCATTTTGGGTTCATCTTGGGTGTAGCCCTGGCTGGGCTCTTGTGCTGCCCAAGATGTATCCATTGAGGACATTTAATAAATACCTACTTTATTCTTTAACTCTGTCAAGTCTCTGTTCTAGGTCAGCATTGACAAGGCATCAGTGGGATGGGAAAAGCGAGCCACATCCTGCCTGACGGCAGCAAAGAGGAGCAGTGGGTCCTGTCTGCTCTCAGCTCACCTGGGTCAAGCCTGCTCTCCAAGCTGCCCTGCTGCTGAGATCCTGCTCCTCCTCCTGCTGCTGCTGCTGCTGCTGCTGCTGCTGGATACAGCATCCCTCTGGATTCTGTTCCTCCATGCTGACATGTCAGCACTCATAGGACAATTTGCTTCAGGGAGGTATACACCACTGCTGAATAACACAATTCTTATTCACAGCAGCACATCTGAAGTTCAGGCCTCTTCCTGGCTTTGAGGTTTGGGGGTTTTTTTGTTTGTTTGTTTGTTTTTGGTTGGGGTTTTTTGTTTGTTTTTTGTTTGTTTGTTTGTTTTTTGCATCTTGTTTACTACAAAATGAAGTAATTTGTTAGGAGGTTTGTTTTCACATTTCCTTGGCATTCACTTTGTCAGTGCTTTTAGGTGTGCGCATACCTTGATTAGAATTTTTTTCTTTACAACCACAAGCCCTGAACAGATGCCTACAAATTAAAAATTATCTTGACTACAGTTTTGGTTGCAATGAAATCCATGTTCAGTGTGAAATTTTCTTCTCCCTGACTCTGGATTTCATATACATATTTCAGCTGTACTGAAAATATTGCTGAAACCAGTAAACAAACAATATCCCTGAGATTTTTGTTTGTGCAATGAATCTTACCTAGTTCCTAATTGCTGTGCTTCATGTGATCAGCCAACTGAAGAAGCTGTTTAATAAAATTGCTATTAGTGTCTGAAGGGATAATAAAGGCTATCACTACCAATTTACACTTCTAATGTTCATAGCTTTTTCTCTTATTTTAGTGCCATATTTCTACAGCTGCTTGATGCATTGAAAAATGTTTCTGCTACTCAGCAAGGATCTCCATAACATTCATTATTCACTTCAACAAAGCCAGACATATATTGCGTGGTAAAGGGAATAAATCAGCCCAAAAGGCCTGCCCAGGTATCCAAGTCCAGGCAGACAATCCCACTGTGAGGCTGTCAAGGAAACCAAAATCATAGAGGTTTGTTTGGGCTCAAAACAGCCCTGAGGAGAGGGTGATGATTGTTTCTTAGAACTGTTCCTGCTCCATGGACTCATTGCTAGATCCCAAAACACAGGAGGATTACAGAGACAGATCTGCTATTCTTAAACTTTCCACACCTCTGGTTTGGCACAGGGAAGTTGCAGTACCATCCACATGATGTTGGGATAAAATGTACATTCATAAGCATGGAGCAATCAATGCCAGCTTGAGACTGCTGAGAAATGGTGACAGCTCCCTACTTCTAGAGATTTATTAGTATTGTATATTAAAATAACACCTATTTCTCTGGATCGATTTATAGCTTTTCCTGAAGCAGAACACAGGCATCCCCTCCTGTACCTGCACAACACAGATTCTCTTTGAGACAAAATATGTCTTTTATTTTACTCCACACAGAGCAGTTTCATTACCTGCAGCCTTGTCCTTAGCTTATTTCAGACTATCTGGGCCAGAGGGGATCTGATAGAATTTCTCTGAACTTGGATAGAAAGCACTACTACCCTGACCAGCAATTTCAACATAGGTTGCCCAGCCTCAGGAAACAATAGGGATCCACAAACTTCCCCTGCTGCCCACATCATAGCCAAATCCCTCTAGCTGGGAGTCAATATTGTCCAAGAAAAATGAGCCAATAAAATTTTCATCTTGCCTTTCAAAACATTGTTGATTAAGCAATACTATCACCTTATAAAGTAGTAGGATCTGGGTGACATAATTCACAATGAGTGGAGATAGCTGAGCTTCATTTGAAATTATCTCATTTCTAAACAATCAGGTTTTTGATTACAGCTATGCCTGAAGCTGTCCATTCTCTTTCCTCTGGATGCTTGGCCACTCAAAACAATCACTTACTCTTGATCATGTTTCTATTGCTGAACAAACACAAGTCTGGTGTTTAATTTATGAGCAAAAATGCTGCAGGATAGGAAGATACATGAAATAGGAACATGAAAATCAACAAGATATAATGTCCCTGATAATATGTAGTCCTGCAGGTTTAATCTTGGATCAGTCAGGTCCAAAATTTAGCTGCACTAACTTGTCTCAGCACCATTTCATAGCTCTGCTTTACAAAAAATTTACAGGAAGACAGGTTTTAGTGGTGTTTCAAAATCCACAATTAAAATACATTTTCCCAAGACAGAGCACTGTCTTTTTCCATGTTAGGCAAAATTCTTCTGCCAGTCTTTGAAATAAAAATAAAAATTAGATCTAAATTTTGCAAAATTGTAGCTTCTTCACTCTTCCTGTAAGACCGCTACACATCTGGTCAAGACCTTAGTAAAACACTATAATCATTGAACATATCTATGGAGAAGTGGTCAAAATCTTGTAAAAAGAGCAGAAGGAACACTGTGGGAATTTGTGAAATTGAAGAGGAATCAAAGATAACAAAATCTGAGGCATGTGCTGGATTTTATCCTGAAGTTTGTCTATGTGTCTTGAAAGTGGAAGTAACGCATAACAAAGGAAGTTAAATGCAGCTGAGGACCCCAGGATATGCTCTTCCATTTACACCTTAGCTCTAGCAGCTCCACAACACAAATAACCTTTCTTGTGCAAAAGGAAAGGCTGAAACAAAAGGCAGAGACTTTTTCTATTCTTTTCCCAAATGACAATTATTGACTTTAAACAAACAGTACCAGTCAGAGAGGAGATGTTCCATGTGCAACTTAGTTTAGATGTAGTGGCCAGAGTTTCTCTGTACTACGGCTGCAAATACTGGCTTGAGAAAAGCTCCCACCCTAGACCATCCTTAGAAATATGGTGTGAAAGACAAAGAAAACTGATATTTCAGAAGGGAATTAAGATTTAGACACAAATTTCTACAACCAGACCTAGGAGTAGTGGGGGCTGGGAAGGAGTATCTATTTCATTTTTATGTTTTAAGAATAAGTTTAAAGTGCTCACAAGGTGAGGATGTAACTGAAATTCTGTGTCTGTGATTTTCTCCTCTGACTATTCATCCTTCCTCCAGACAACATATGCATTTTCTTTATCTCCTAACATTGTCATTTAAAATAATACAACATGAGAGTTTGTTTCTTGTGCTTTATTACCTCTAGTATCAAATGACCTGGCCTAAGCAGTTCTTTATTTTCAAACCCTTGTCTCGTTCATTCAGATTCCCTTCTTTTTCTTTCTTTTTAAGTACTATACTACAGTTTCAATTTTGCATTCAAGCCTCCTTCTAAGTACATTTCATCAGACTGCTCAAACAGATTTGCCTCTTGAACCAAATAGGAAGATATATTAATACTTGGGCAATACAGTGCCATTTCATCTAATGCATAAACTCATTCAGATTAATTTCCCAAGCTAAAAGAATAAATGTTCAGAAATTGATAACAGTGAGGCAGAAGTGCAGCAGCAAAGATGTGGCAGCTGGGGACCTCACAAGTGGTTATCAGTGAGGTGCTGAAGTGGTGTACAATGACACACTCCATGAAGGACAGGCTGCAGGGAAAGGCAGCCCCACTGTAGCAGGGCAAAGCCTGGAGTGGGACAGGGAAGGGGCTGGGAAAGAGAGATGTGGAAGATGAGCAAAGGCAACTTCATGGAAGACTTTATAACTGGAATAAGAGCAATATTAAAGTTAATAAAATAGTTAATAAAACAGTTAATAAAGCTGGTTCCATGGGGGGGGGGGGGGGGAGAAATT
>NW_005054305.1:748747-752525 GCF_000277835.1 Geospiza fortis | reverse complement strand
GGGGGAGGAAACATCTGTAAAAATTGCATCTGTTCTCAAGTGACTTAGCCCACAGTAATGTGAGCAAAGAACTCTTGAGGACACTGTGCTTGTATTGTGGATTCCTTCCTGTGTCTTTTAAACAGCTGCAGGTATGATGAAATTATAAGAAAGAGGTCTTTTTACTCTGTCAGCTTCCTATGGGAAATTTCACTTTCCTTCACTGATCTTTTCTGTTGTGAAGATTTAATTTTCTTTAAACAGCAGGACTTTTCACTCAGACTTTTCTTGATTCAATACATGTTGTTACAAAGGGTTTTTTCCACAGGAGGTGTCCTATATTGTTGTCTGAATTTCACAATGAAGAGTAAATTTTTCTGAAAATTTGACAGTATGAACCACCTTGTCAAAAAATTTATTTCAAATTTCTGAATGTTAATTGATTTCATTCAGTGAATATTTCACAAGTTTCTTTTCTGCTTTTGGGAGGTTTAGCAAACACCAGAGCATTTTCATTCAGACAAAGATAAGGAAATCTAGTTTGACATCTTGTCCCTCCATTCTCTCTTACAGTTTGAAGGTTTTTCAGGGAAGCAAATAAGAAACAATCCTGTGATTTTCACAAAATGTTTCTATAACTACTTTTCTGTAACTGATGAGAAACATATTAGGCAGGAAAGAAGTGTGGGAGAAATGGAAGAAAAAAATAGGATGTCATTGTTCTCTTTAGCAGGAACCAATGCTGACAGGAGCTGATCCTTCTTTATTTGCAGCTCATCCTCTGTTAAATTTTGTCTGAACTTTATTAACATTATTAATTCCCCCTCTGGAGCAAATATTGGGCTGACCTGCATGAGGAACTTTAGACAATTCCCCCTTTTCATGACACTGAAATATCTGGTTGAAAGCTCATGGAGATCTGTAAGACTTCTTCAAATAAAGTCAATAGATTTCGCATCAGGTCCAAAATGTTGTTCTAGTTCAAAACAAATGACTGAAAACAGCCCCAAGAGTGTCAATGGTTTTTGCCTGTCAATGATTCCCACATGAAATATACTCAAATTACAGGCAAAACAGTATACCTCTTCCTTCCTTTTTGGCAGAAAATCTCTCCCTGTCATCTGAAGTAATTTTATGTACTTTCTATAAACATTCTGAAAGTTTAGGATATCAAACTGGGTCATGATGGTAAAAAACATGAAGTTTCACCACCAGCATGATATTTCTGCAATATTCAGCTCTTGAAGGAAGGAAAGGAAGAAGAGCTTATTGCAGTCCTCCCTTACATCTGTTGCCACGAAATCTGTGCCTGAATAACTGGACAACTGATTGTGATTGTCTTATACCCTACACCAACACCAGGGAAGTGTGAGACCAGCACAGGTGAGTAGGTTTGCAGTGGGTGCAGAAAACCCTGCTTGTTTCCTGGCCTAGGAGCAGTGAAATGAGATATAAGATGACCCATTCCATCACCATGTTTGTGCTTGCAAAATGAAGGCCCTGCAAACTGCAGCAGGAACCTGTGAGGCACTGAGAGATTAGTCCTTACAGCAAAGATTTATTGTACATCAAGTGATTTGGGGAAATAAGAATAGGTGGTGGTAGATGAAAATTAAGGAAAGGAGGTGGAAAGAAATAGAGTAACAGAAAAGCAGAGTTCAGAGAAAAAAATCCAGCCCATGATTAATAAGTACTGCTGGTTTCAGTTGTCAGCACACACAACACGACAGTCTCTCTTTAGCAAAGAATTACAAGCAGCTGTAACTGAATTAATGTTGTCTTTGCCAGGCTGGTGGCCTTGGAAGGGTGCTCTCCTAGGAAATTGCATATATTAGCAGAGATTATATTTTGAAAGTGCATAAAGAGTAAACTTTTTTCTCTTCTCTTATGTTTTAGCTACCTACTAACAAAGATTTCCACAGGATTATAAATTTTATCCTAAAAGAGCTTAATAAAGAGCTTGTGGCAGCCCATTTCCATGTGTGACCAGCCTTTGATGTCTAAAGGTTACACAGAAATTGCCAGCGAAAAATGACTGTAAGGACAGCTGTAATCAATAACATTCCATGTTTGATTTTCACTTGCCTTTGATCCCATGTATAAGTAGCCTGTATCCATTCTTGTGAAAGAAAAACCAAGTGCTGCAACCTCTTCTCCCTGTGATTATTTTTATACTGCGGATTTGATACCTCAAGTAGTCAGCATGACTAACATTCTGTGTTTCACCCAGCAGTGAGCTGATGCATTCCCCTCTCCCAGGGCTGAGCAGCAGGTTCCTAACCTCATGCTGCAGGAAGATACACTGAAACAAAAGACTTTTCTGTCTTTACTGACTTACCTGTATTTCAGATAACTCACTGGAGGAAAGAAGAAAGGGATGTGGAATTAAACATATAGGCTGAATGGACAGCAATTTAGGTATCTGATAAACCTTTATCTTTGATAAGTGCTGATATTTTTAATCCTGGAGTTCAAAACAGACCTGGAACTTCCATAGATTAAAGCAATCAATTAAAATAGATGTGCAGTACCTAATGTATTTCCCTTTGGCTCAGATGAAAGGTCTTAGTCTATTCTTTGTGCAGTGCTCAGGGCACTTCAGGGTCTTTGAAAGTTCTCCATCAATCTTCTCTGGCAGGTCCCACGGCTGCTGGTGAATCATTCTTGTTAGATAAGACCAGAATCTTTGTTTGAATTTTAATTCTTGCTTTTGGTATTTAGGCACTGCACAAATACCTAAATCAGGAATACAGTCAGGCTACCTACATGCTGGAGTACCAGATCCATTGTGTGAGGTCACAGATATTTTCATTTGACCTCCAAGGACTCTGGATTTTTACACTTAAATTATATTTCTATACCTTTTCTCCAAATACTGCTGATCATTCACCTATCCCTCTTCTCTACTCCCTGCCTCACTGTCAGGGATAAACTGAAATTCTCCCAGCAGAAGTAGAGTGGCAAGTGCTACAGTGGTAAGAAAGGCAGTTTTCTCTGTAGTTTGCACTGGGATCATGCACAGTGCAAAGGTATATTTTGTGGCAATTCAAAAGCAACTCATCCACCTTGTGGTAAACTAATACATTACTCTGGCTTGAAATATCTTTCATCTGTTATTTTTCAGTCAGCAGAAAAAATATCCCCAAAAAAGAGAAGTTTTCATAGGTGCTCATTTTGATTAATGTCTCTAGGTGGGGGGGAAAGAAATAATTTGTCTCACTCTGCATTATTTTCAGATTGACTTGCTATAAAAGGGAGGCTTAAGCTGTGACACTTACTGTCCATCTGCCCATTCATCTGTTGAGCTGTCTGTCAGTCCCTCCTTCTCAGTAGTTTTTGAGCTCACTAGCCACTTTCAGTCAAATTTGACAAATGGCATCGTAAAATCAGTAGTAGGCACCAAATTAGAGTGCCCACTGATGAGGGGATGGCAGCAGCCAGCTGGCCAACAAGCATGTGAGGGCTGCCCAGCCAGCCAGTGAGCAAGGGACACCTTACACAGGCTAACAGGCAGGAGAGACTGGGGACATTGCTCTGGCGATGTGTGAGACATCTGTGCCACTTCAGCCACTAATGGAAGGCTTGTTAGCGTGACAAACCCACTCTGTAGCTGCCTGGCTGCTGGGTGCACAGCTGCACACAACATCTGGCTGTGAGCATGAGGGATTGCTGCTGGAGGGCAGGGACAGTGGCTCCTCTATGTCCTGCACCCAGCTGAGCTGAGGAGAGCCTCTGCCCTGCACCAATTTGCCAAATGCTGTGCATGGGCAGGGAGGAGGAAAGCTGCCTTAGCCTCGAA
>NW_005054305.1:688505-748660 GCF_000277835.1 Geospiza fortis | reverse complement strand
TTTCCCTGGAAGCAGCCAAGCTCCCTTCTGGTGGAGGAACCCCCCCCTCACACACAGGGATGAGGTGGGCAGGAGATCAAGGCAGAGAGGCAGAGGCAGGAACTGAAAGAGTCCTGGGCAGAGCAGGGGGACAGTGAGCAGGCAGGTGCTACACATGGGGAGGAAGGCATGTCCAGAGTGAGAACTCAGTGGCATTTGTGGCACCAAACAGCTGCTGCATCACAGCCATTCAGCCTCTGGCCTGGGAACAACCTGGAGGTGAGGATCGATCTCACAAAGGCACAGCAGTAAGTACTGCATCCCTTGCCTATTCATATTCTGATTCAGCCTGAGCTTTCCCTCGTTTAAAATGTTCCATGTTGCAGTGTGTGTTCCAGTAAAACATTTTTCCTGTTGTTCAAAGGCCATCTGGTGCTGCTAACATGCTTGGTTTAAATTAATTGCTTAGGCAGAGTCACCTCAAGGCTCTGGCTGGCTCTGAGTGTCATGACTGTCCAAATTTTTCTGATGTTATTTCCTATCTTCCTCATCCCTCACCCTACCTGCTGGTCAGGGTTTGAAACATCTCATAAGGTCCTTACTTTCTGTTGGACACAGCAGGAGATATAAGGAGAGGAATACATGAATTCCTCTTCCCCCTTCTTCGCTCTCTGAACCAATCTTAAAGGTGCAAAATTTATTTCTGGTCTAAACAGATGAATGGAGATATGAGCATCATAAAGTCACCCCAGGACATGTAGCATTCGAGGATTGCTGGCATTGCCTTCCCTCATTTTTTATGTCATCTTCCCCTGTGCATTCCTCTTGTGTCCCAACTGCCTTCCAAGTCAAAATGCCAGCCTTCACAATGATTCCAGCTACTCCAACCTGGTTATCAAAACTCCCAGAAATGTCTGGAAGCATCTACACAATATATGCACATTTTCAGCAGAGACCCTTGTTATCATTCAGAATTTAGAAAATAAAAGAAAATAAAAATTTGGGGCAGAAATTATATGGGGCACAGCTACACATGTTCATAGGTGGGAGTGGTTTATTATATTTTATTTTTAGCTGTGTAAATTTTTTTATATTTTATTTTCATTTTTATAGATATTTATTTTTGTGTGTATTTATATATTTATTGAGAAATAAGAACTTGGTTTTGCTGTTCCTTTTCTTTTGACACAAAAATTATTGGCAAGGTGTTGCAAGCAGCCTGGATGGGTATTGCTTTCTATAAAAAAGCTAAATATAGGAAGAAGCCAGAAAAGGAAACTAAAATAGTAGGCCACCAATAAAAAAGGAGACTTCAAGAACTGAAGGAACAGGAAAAGATTGAAGACAACCTGAGGGAACAACAAATCTGAAGAACTGGAAATTGAAAAAAAATGCAACTACAACTATATATAATAATATATCATTCTATATCAACTAAGTATAATAATATATCATTCCATTGGGGGGAAAAGATGGGAATCATAATAGGAGACCAAAATAGCTGTATTAGGTATTTTCTAAGCATCTGAAAATACCTAATCATATAAAACAGGAAATAATAGTAAATAACTTGCTTAAAAGTTCAAGGAGACATAGATCTTATCATCTTTTCTTCTGCATTCATAATATATAGGAGTTGTGGATGCAGTTAATTTTGATAAGAGAGACAAACACACTGAAACAGGCTTTGAAATGGTTTTGAAAGTATTAAGAAAAAACAAACCAGAGGTTTTCAACATGGCACAGGCTGATGAAATCCACTCCTGTTCGAAGTGCTACCCAAACTGATGTAACCGATCTGCTACAGAAAACGTGGGAGCTGCAGTAAGCACTGATTTGGGGCTTTCTTCCACAGCACAATGGTCCCATCAAAGCATCAAGATGGGACAGGAATGACAAACCCAAACATAGTAGAAGCCATTATTTGGCCCTACTCAGTGTTATTTAGGGCACATCCCTAGAGCCTGTTTTCTAGGAGAAAAGGAATTATAACAGACTTGAGAAACACAGCTTGGGAGAAAAGAGTGGAGAAGCCTCCTCAGCCTAGGAAAGAGAAGGGGAAGGAAGGTACACTAATTTCCTTCTAATATTTGAAAAGCTTGTATAAAGAAAATTCTCACTTTTTAATTTGCTGGGGATATAACAGGAAGAAACTAATTGGATTTAAAACAAAGGAGATTATGGTTAGCTGCTGCAAAACTTTTTTTAATGAAAAATACAGTTTTACACTGGACTATACACACCAAATAAATAAATATACATATATATATATATATTACATACATATATATATTACATACATACATATAAATATATATGGAGCAGCACTGAGGAATTTTCTCCTTTGGAGATTTTAAGACTGAATAGATTGAAATTTGTTGGGGACAGTGTCTGTATTTTTGACCACATTTTTGCAATTACATGGACTAAATAACATCTTAAAGTCATTCTCATGATTTTTTTTTTATTCCCATGCAATCATGGTACAGAATTTTTCTTGAGAATCAAATTGTGGCATTTTCATTGACTTTATTTAAAACTGAATTGGTTTATACACTGTGTGATGGCCACACTTCAAGGACTCTCTCAGGAGATGAAATGAAACAGGTTATGCTAGCAAGGTGTCCATATGAATGAGTGAGATTTTTTTATCAAGGTCTTGACATCTGCCAATACATAGCATAAATTAAAGAAAAGATTTGAAGAAGTCTGGTTTTAATGTAAAGTTTAGCAACAGGTATAGTAGATATTTTTTCCCCCAACAAAGGAGAGGAATGATAAAGAGGACTCCATCTTATCAGAAGGCTAATTAATTACTTTATTATACTATATTATTCTATATTATATTACACTATATTACATTACATCTAAACTGAATCTGCCAAGCACTCAACTGCACTCTACTCCACAACATCTCGTGACTGTCAGCCAACAGTCCCGACACACACGCTTGGATTCAATTGGTCAGGGAATCAAAACACTCACACCAGAATCCAATTACTGATTCTCTTCAGGTAAACAATCTTCCACAATGTACTCCACTTTTGAACCAACACAGGCACAGTAAATGAGATAAGAATTGTTTTTTTCTTTCTCTGAGGTTCAGAGAATGTGAAACCCAGAAATATTCTTGGGAAGAATTGTGCCTTGCTTTTTCTCTGTGAAGAGAAATGTGGCAACAAACAGGGAAGCAGTTTGTGCCTTGGCTTAGGTATGCATCCTTTTGGAGATTACGTTTTGGACTCAAACCCCAAATTGCAAATTTTATGGTAAAGGAAGACACACAACACCATTTTACAGAATTTCTGTGAGTATTGCTTCTCTGTGGGAGTTTGTTTATTCATTATCTTTCTTATGCTGGCCTGGTAAAAATCATGTAAAGCTGATTGTTCTTGATGTAAAAGCAAAAAATCTCCTGGATACAGAGAGTTGCCTCTAATGCCTTCCCTACTGACAGTTAAATAGAGTAACTGGTTCTTCAGATTCAGGGCTCTTAATTTCTCAGGCTGCCAGCATACCAGGTCTAATTGTATCAGTCAGGAGGTAGGAGGTTCCCTGGTGGAAGGTAACTATGAGTGACCGAGGTAAGCAGCTCAGATGTGGGCGCGCACCCCTCAAACATGCCTTGCTGTCAGGCACATGGACCACTTCAGCCCAAAGTTTCCTTCCATCCTGAGCAGTCCTGGTGTTCTCTTCAGTACCAGGAACTGAATCAGCCATTGCTGGAGGCTCAGGCTACAACAGTGTTCATACTCACAAAAGGAACCAACCTCACCACGCTGAGATTTCTAATATTTTTGGTTGCATCTCCTCTCTAATGCTGCCTATCAGCCTTTTGGGCTTGTCATAAGTTGATGGTCATACAATTCATACCCTACTAGTGTCAGAAATAAACCTGAAGTGCAATAGTTACCCTTCTTCCTCAAAAAAAGGAGTCTAGTTAGGAAATGGAGGAAATGGTGTATTTATTAAAACACAAACACAAGTTGGGTCTGGGTTTCTTAAAGTTTTGAAGTTGTTCTGCAATATTGCTCTGGCACAATCTCCAAATGCAAGAAAACACTGAAGAACTAGAGACAGATAGATTAAATTAAGGAGATTGTATTCTCAGAAAAATACACTCCATTCAGTGTGCTGGGACAAACTGAAGGAGCAGACAGAGCACTCACTGAAGGTTCTGCTTTTGTTTATGTTCTTGTGTACTTCATTGTTTTAAATTACTATTGTTGGCTCTTCACATTTTACTTTCCTAGAAAACAATAAATTAGTCTAGAAATTGCATTTCCTTCAACTTTAGCTTTGGTACATTAACCAGTGCAACCCTTTCAGTGTTTTCTAATCTTCTCAGTTAAATACAGTAAAGACATGCACAGCAGTCCGTAAAATACTGGATTGCGTTCTCAACACAGTGATGCATAAGTCACAATTCCCAAAAGGATGGAATCAGTAATACAAGCAAGAGAAAAAATAGTCCCTATTAAAACACAAACTGTGTGTACCAGTAGTTTGGAGGGAACTGTGGAACAGGCTTCCGTCATCAGCATCACTGCATCTTCAGTCAGCCATGTCTTTTGTGGGCTAAGTGCTCACTGAATATTTAAAACTTATGCTAAAACATTTAATAAATAATGCACTAAAGGTCTGATGATCTGTCAATGCCAGCTACATCGGAAAATGTTAAGAAGAGGTAAGTGCTTTTATCACAGATTATGCTCCCCACCAGTTTGTTATTTGCACTCCATGAATAATTTGTGATTCTAAAAGTTATATTAAAATCCTTTTCCCAAGTGTATCTACACATATTGCACTGTACTGCTACATTCCACAGTATGAAATATTTAAATAATTTGAATATTTTCTGTGTGATGGGGGAAGAGGCATTAGCAGTGAGGGAAAGTAGAGAATGTGTAAAATATTTCATAGTTCTCTAAGATTCTGCAAAGTACAGCAAAAGTCCATTCTAAAAGGCCATTTTCTTGTGCTCTCAGTGGATTTGTTGCTCTTTTTTTCTTTCTCAAGTTTTTTCCGGTTTTATTCTTATAAATTCTCTCCGTCTACAGATCTAATTCTTTCAGACAATAGGCTGCACTGCTCAAGATGAAAATGCATCCATCAAGGGAGAAGATGCCGCTGGTTTCAGTGGAGATGCCATGTTTCACCGACTGCACAAAGATTTGCAAGACTAATTATTTTCCAGTAGCACTGATTTTTGCTAAACGACCAGTATGGAGGAAGTGCATCGGTTCTCCTGGCTGGAAACCGAATGGCATTTTGTATATTTTGTGATATTTCAGTGTAAAAATTCCCACACCGTTTTTAAAACATCTTTTCCTTAAGTAAAGATGGCTCTAAAGACCTTGTACCACCACAAGTCCTGGTGTGGTCAGTTGAAATTTGACAATGCTACAAGATTTAGCCGTTTGGATTACTTGACACCAAAAGTGTCCTGTAGAGTGCTGAAACATTTAGGGGAGCTCATAACCCCTAGGTAACCTCTTCATTAGGCTTCCAAGGAGTGACTGTAAAACTCGCAGAACTACAAGATGTAACTGGAGGAAATGTAGATACATCTTCACAGGTGCTACTCCATCACAAAAGTCTGGTCCAGTCTAGAGAAGGATTTCTGACTTCCAGTGACCAGTAACCAGTCTGTCCAATCATTTCCTCCCAGAAGTTCACCACATAGTAACAGGTCGCTTTCTCATCCTTCTGAATAAATTGATGTGGGAAATGAGAAAGACCAAGTTCATTAGCGACTCAGATAAAAGGCTTGGATCAGAGATATTTTTGCTTTTCCATTTGAACACTTATTTCCCTTCTGCAGCCCTTGTTTGGCTGTGCAGGCAGTAAAGTCCTCAGGGCAGAGCAGCAACACTCTTTTATGATATACATTTACAATGCTTCTCACAATGGGACATTAATTTACTAATAAAGGACGCTCAAATGGTAAATTTGGCACCTTTCTAAAAATGCTTTGTTCATTAAAAGTTGTACAAAAAAAATCATTACACACATGATACATGCTTGATCACTGACTTGAACTGGCACTTGGGTCTATTCCTAACTTTTTCATGAGATAAGTGTTCTTCTATTTCTCCCTTCTGTTCCCTCCCTTACGAAAACAGAGACAATATTCTGATTATGGATGTTGTGTCCCTCCTAGGCCTGCATTTAGTGCTTCACCACATATTCGTCTGTGATTTTATTAGTAAGATGTTGGGGGATACTTATCTAAACTTTGAGTATATGTGTCTGTGTGTGTGTGCATACACATGGCTACACAATAAATAAATGGATCTGCAGAGTGATTCGTTCTGACAGCTGTGTTGTCAAGCTACTGAAGAAATGCCAAAGAAAGATGCAAACTGTGCTGAATGAATGAGGTAATGCTGTAAGACATCTCCAGGAGCTTTTAAAGAACACAGATGACAGAATGCATCATAAATTGTGATGAGTTAAAATAAAAGGGAGAGCAAGGCTGCACAAAGCAGTAGCAACCCCCCAAGGATGAAGGTCCTTCTGAGAACCACTTGTCACCCAGTTTAGACAGGGAACCCACCAGAATTGGTTTCTGTTCCCATGGGACTCCATGTTCAAGGCCAGGCCTTCCAGCCTTGCCTTCTGCACAGTGAGCTTTCCCATTGAAGCTGCTTTGATCCAGTGCTCATCTCTTACTCTGTGTAAGGTCATGTGCTGTCTTGTACTCCTCTTACATTTTCCAGCCTGAGTTTTCTTTCTTCCACAACATTTTAATGACAGTGGTAATTGGACAGAAGATACTCAAACTGAAAGAGTAGAGAATGGAGGGAAAGTAGGCGATTAACTCTTCCTAAAATGTGCAAACATTTCCAGAGAAAAATCTGGGATTATAGTAAGACAGACGAGAGCTCAAATCTACATAAAGTTTCCAAATGGACAGCTGAAAAGTCCCCTTAGGGAAAAGAGAGGTTAAGTGTCCAGCAGCTGCCAAGAGCGCCCCAGATGTGACAGGAGAGGCAGCAAGCACTGACCACAATCCAAATTAAGATTAGCTTTGCCACAATCCATGGTTCAGCCATTTTCTTTACTGGAAGAAAGGAATTGAAGCAGGAGCTTTGCAGCTAAAATTGCAGCAAATGGTCTTTGGTAAGGCAGCACACTCAATGTGTGAGTGGGCAGAGAGAGCAATGGCATTTTGGAGACAGTGACATTTAAGACTAGCAAAGAGACTGTGGCAGCCACAGTGAGTATAGGTAGACTGTTAAAGGAACATTGTCAGATTAAATATTATGCTCTCCAAAAAATTGCTTTCCTTGTTATAAAGAGATTATTAAAATCAAGAGTTTAAAGAACCTAATTTACTCTCCTGAGTCTAAGGTGTTTACTTCCTGAATTGCTCCCAGCTTGCACTACTAAACTAGTTAAACCATTTCACTTTTAAAGATAGTTTCTTGTTGATTTTATTTTGGCCTCTAATTCTATCTTGTTGCAAATTGCAATAAAGCCTCGAGGCTTCCCAACAGGTCATGGGAGTCTAATACAGAGCACAGTACAGATGTAATAAAGAGAAACCCACAGGTACAGACAAAACCAGACAAAAACAGATGAAACAAAGTGGAAATAAAAAGATTGGGACTGCAGGAAGACATTGGTGATAATAACATAAATATTATTATATAACCATACATATTGTATTTACCTTATATTGTAATTATTGTGTAATTATTGTAAATATTGAAAATATTTACTGTCTGCTCATCACATCTAACCTATTGTTAGTTATAATTAAAATCTACTGTTTTCTTTCTTCAACTGTCAGTCACAAGACTCTACCATCAAGTTATATTTGATCTTAGAACACAGTAACACCAAGAGGCTCCAGGGGTAGACCCTTTATACTCATTGCTCCTCTAGGATAAGTAACATGTTATAAAAATGTCTTACAACTTGCACTGAAGAGAGCTATTTCTTTTTGTTTCTCTTTTCAAAACAATTTATGTTTTATTTCTACAAGACTTAGAATTGGAGACTTAGGTCCAAAAACACTTCTCCAGAACTGGGTCTGATTCTCTACGTGGTACTTTCTTACTCAATAAAAAGAACAGGCACTCTCCCTTTGACCATAGAGATGCTATGAACACCCTACTATACTCCTGAAAGCCTTTATTGCTTCAAAATTGGCATAAGAGGACTCTGATGCAACTGACGTGTGATATGCCCCTTGGTTTCTGCTCCTGCACTGCACCTTCTGTCATCACAACTTCTACCTCAAGACTTATTGGAAGGGTTGGACCAGTTCTTTTTGATATCCTAAAACTCTTTTCTTTTAAACAAGAAAAACAGGTCACCCATTATTTTAATTGAAAGGTTTTCTCTTCCTTATGGATGTGAAAGTCTCAGTTGGACTTGGAGCCTCTTTCCATACCTAGCTTGCTCATAAATGATTGTTATGCATCAGTAAGATGTTAAAATCTCCTGTCAGTTTTGATGCCTACTTGTCATTCTTCAGTGCAGGAGGCATCTTTACCGGAATTTATATCAATTTATAGATCAAAATAATACAGGATAAAAACAACTAAAAATATATTTATATGTTGCACATTGCTGGCTGTTGATTGAAGCCAGACATAACAGTGATAAAATTTTGGGTCTACTGATCTCTAACTTCTACCTTTGAGGCATATTCCATAATCATGTTTTTATAATATCAAGAATATTAATGAATCTGTTTAGAAAGTTTAAATCAGAGACATGAGTGGCAGGTAAGGTAAGAATGGATGAATACTAGAGATGAATACTGAAAGTAAAAATCCTGACACAACTGATTTAAAAAATCATTTAAAAATAGCACTACTTTTACAGCAATATACTTAAAGCCACACAAGAAAAAATTTAGTAACAATATGGGAAGCATTTAAGGTTAATGAAAAATAGCACATACCTGAACAAATTGGAGTCCCAAACTTTAGCAGCACTGACATTTCATACATACATAATCTAGAGTCTGCCACTCCTCACAGAACTCACCCTAGCAAAATTAATTAATCACCATCTCTGAGGTTATCTTATTGATGTGTTTCACAATTTTTCTCCGTTTAGCATCAGTAGATTATGCATTAAATCCAGAATATATTGACCAGGGTTCAAATCTTCTTCCTCTCCACACAGTTAAGAATAAGTTAGGGAGAACTAGTCTAATTATTCTACTGCAGGAGAGAGTAAGCCTAGAAACAATTTACTGAAAAGAAGAGCTCCAGCCATAGCTTCAAAGAAGATTAAAAATCAATAAAGTGCCAAAACAAGTTGCCTATCTCCCTAAAGTATGCACTAATTTCTATCTCTCCAGATTCCAACCATCCATATTAATTAAAGGAATTTCTCCCTGATGCTTCTGTTGTTTCTCCATCTTCACAAATATGTTAGCTTAAGATATAATGAAAAGTTGACTACTTTCCATTCAAAGAAGATAGAAGATAGAAGTTTCAGAAGTTTCAGAAAATGTACTTTAGCTGAGTGCCTGTGGTAATATTCTCATGATGCTGTGTTCCGTAAACTGGTGTTGCTCCCTTGACATGACTGCAGCATGAGTAAATGGAAGAGGCAGAAACACTTGGGGACACAGTTTAGTGGTGGACTTGGCAGTGCTGGGCTAATGGTTGGACTTGATGATCTTAGAGCTCTTTTCCAACCTTAACAATTCTATGGTTCTGTGGGAGGCTTGGAAGAAGTCATGGCAGTGTAATTAATACCATTTTCTGCTTGCCACCTGTCAAAAAGAAGATTTGAAGTGCTGCTATTGGGAGGATAACTCATAATATGCATTAGTGCGTGTGGTAATAGCCCAAAAAATATTTTGGTGTGATAGACTTCTAGACTAGTTAAAACTACAATGACAAGAAATAACTTGATTATGCATGAACTTCCTCCAGTGCTGGGAAACACTGCAAAATGCTAGGTACCAATAAAATATTTATTTAGGAGAAAATATATTGCTGGCAATAGGAAAGTGAGTTTATTCACTTAGGTCAATAGTGATAGATGTGATTAAAGCAGGTTTGCTTGGCTAGATCCACAACATCTGGCATAAAGTAAAAGTAACGATATTACAGTTGTTCTCACAAGTAGATGTTTAATAAACTATGTCATCTAGGTATAGTTTCAACCTATACACAAGAGAAAGATTCAAATAAAAAATAGCTGTTGTTTGCTACCAGTGTTTTAAATGCTTTGAAATTCACAGCATCTATTCTCACTGCAAGTGTAACAACCACCTAACCTATTATAATTTGCTGAAGTAGTTGACTGGTAGCAAAAAAAATCCTGAAAGAAGATACAGACCTGAAGTATCTCATGCTGAGACCACTTCATATTGATGAGTTTTTAAGCGCTATTTTTTCTCCCCCCCCGCCCCCAGCTTCACCTCCATGAGTTAGAGGAATACATAAATCTCAGAGTCTGACTTTGCACAGCTGGTTAACCTTGGCTAAGGTCCAAATGCCCACCTAGCCACTCACTCACTCCCTACCTCAGTGGGACAGGGAAGTAATAGGATTACAAAATTTGGGGTTGAAGACAGGGAGACAGTTTAGCCATAATCTCATCAGTTCTTTAATAAACTGCAGTATCCAGATTAAGTTCAGGCTGTTGTCTTACTCTACTTACTCCCCTGATGTCCTGCTGACATCACCTGCTGATGTGAGCACACAGTATCTGCAATTCCCTTCAGCCTGGCACCCTCTTGCTCCCCCATCATAGTTATGGGAGAGACAGAGCCCCAGGACAGAGGAGCAGGCATACAACTAATTTCCACATGGAAATACTTTCATTTTACTTTTCTCCTGATAGGAGATCAGCACCCACAGACCTGCCCCCCATTGCTGTTTTCCCAGAGCCACCTCATCCCTAGAGCTCTGCCATTTGCTCTGGACTCTCCTGATTCCCCCTCTTCACAGCACTCCTCAGCACTACCTTTAAGCTCTTCAATTTAGCAGAATAACCTTCTGTTGGAGGGTTTTAAGAGCATCACAAGACCCTTGACCATTAATGCTGACTATTCCACAAAAGTACCAATTCAATTCACACTCTTCCCTTTTACTTGCACAGACAAGTCACTATCCAGTAATGGCTTCAATCAGCTTCAGAGCACACAACAATAAGGATTTAGGAGACACCGGTGTTTGAGCTCATCCTTGATCTTTTCTCTATCAGTACAAAGCATGTTTGCTTTGCTTTTTCCATGACCCACTTGTAAATATCACCAGTGATACAGGGAGGATGAAGAGATTGTTAAAGTGTTGGAGAGAAATAAAATAGGGGTGGAAAGAGGAAAGCAGACCTCCTAACATCATTTTATATGGACATAAAGATACAAGACAATGCTGCTGGTCTTAATCCCAGAATCCAGACCACATAACCACAAACTAAGGCATCATGGCTGAATAGTTGGCCATTAGCAGGCCACAGAAAGCAAATGCATCAGAGGATTTTGTTCCAGTCTGTTGTTGCTGCTGCAGTGATATATATGGGAAAAGGAAGAGAGGATTGGCTAATTGCTGACCTCAGTAGTCATTCAGTTATAGAGTGGATTGGAAATTTACTCTCCAAAATTTCTTCTTTTGAAATTGCAGCTGTGTCAACCTAAAATTGCTGTGAGCAAATTGACATCTCTAGCTTAAAATAAAATTTAAGAATAATTATAATTTTTACATATTTTTCTTTCAGATTTATAATAAACACTAAAATGTTCAGGGTTTACATTCAAATTGAAACAGTTTCACTTTATCAAATAACATATTTTCATTGTCTGATTTCAAATATTATTTTGTTCCATTTCCCAAACAATTTATTTATTTTCCACACAGGATAAACATTTTACTAAACAAAAATATTCTTTTTTCAATAGAAAGGGGCAACTTAAAGGATTTGTCCAATTATCATTCTGTGTTTCTCCTTTACTTTTCTGATTCTCAATGCTCTTGCTAGAGTAAAATGCAGACAAATTTCACTGGTCTGCTTTCCTCTGTCTGGATTGTTTTCAGAGCCTGCTTGCTTATTTCTAAGCTGCTGTGCTAGTTTTGCCATGGAGGAAGGGAGAGCAGGACGAAATTTATAACAGCATTCTCTTTGGGATGCTGTTCTCATAATGAACACAAATTGCTCTCATTTATCATCTTGTGATGTAATCATATAAAAGCTTTTCCCGTCCTCATCCCTATAAGGTAACTGTTTTGCTGTATTGGATTATAATGACAAATGACAAAATCTTTTGCATGACTTCAACTGTTCAAGTCTGAAGGGATTGTTACTCTGTAATGCCACTGTGGACTTCCAATGGATGCAACTCAGGCTGAAAGCTGCAGGTGGAAGTGTACAGTACACCAGCAACTTAACTATGCAGTGATGGCTCTTAGAGGGGGAAAAGAGAAACAAACCAACCCAAACAAGCAAACAAACACAACAGTAGTCTTTAAGACAACCCAAAATTTTAAACACCATAGGGATTAAATCGTGGTTACATGTTACATCTGAATGGGGCATAAATCCAAGGATTCCACTTTTTGGGTGTTTTATTTAATAAACAAAACCAGTTGGATTTCTCACTATATCAACATTCATAGGGTACAAATTACCATGGAGTTATCTACAGGATTCATTTGCTTCATGTCTTTTGGAGTCTAATAAATCCATTCCATTCAGGGCTGCCAAGACACGCAGAGTTCCAGTAACAAGTGATGCAAGTAAAGGGTGCTCAGCAATGCAACATCACTGTCTGCCATTTCTCAGGAACCTACTGTGTTGGTATTCCCAGTAGAAGAGGCAGAAATCTTGCCCAGTGTTCCAGGAGAAAACTTCACCATTTCATGTTTCCCCAGAGTATGCCAGCAATTTAAAATTCGTGATGTACTATTTGCAAATAGTTAAGTACACAATTAATACTCACTTTGAACTTAGAACATTTGCTCTGTTGAGCACAGAATTTGACACGTGAGTGAACTGCCTCTCCAGGAAAATCAAGGACAGCCATTTCCATAAGATACACGGTCTGCACGAGTCCTCAACAAGCACCACAAAGAAGTTGAGGTATGTTTTTCCTTTTGTCTTCCACAAGTTTTTTCTGGAGATTTTGATTAAGTACCATGGACTCTCACATCCTTACACACCGAGTGACAGAAGAGTTGAGTCAGCTTTCTAGTATAATTCTTTTCTTCATTTATGCTGCCTGTTCTGTACATGACTAAATATTCAAATTACTTATAGACTGTACTGTTTTCTTTATTGAAATTAATAGTGATACATTTAAAATACATTTAATCTAAATCACATTGTAACACCTACCTGCCATTGAAATAATTGAAACATATTGCAGGAAAATTATACATATCTACTCTGCATTTCATTAAATAATTTGCAGGCTTAATCAGCCTTGAATACACCTGTGCTTCAGCTCTCCACAAAATTAAAATAAAACGGTACCATACTACTCTAATTATAATATTGACCTAAAATCAGACACCAGCTCTACTGAATTCAGTGAATGTAATGGTGAGGGTACTGTGATTTTTTTTATATTATTAGCTGGGGAGAGAAGTAGTTGACAAAGTTGATCTCTTATCACCTGAAGAAGAAATGTTATGTTTTCTAAATTTACCCCCTGAGTAAACATAACAGCAAAGCTCTTGCTTATAACTTAGATGCTTCTCTCTTAAAATGACTGAACAATTTGTTTCTCCCATAGTTTAAAGGCTGCGCTTTTTGAGGTGCCAAGCAGCAAACAGAAAAATGCAGGTCTTCCATGAAATCTCCTTTGCCCCCTACTATTTTGGCTTTTTTATTGATTGTTTTTAATACCATGGCAAGCAGCACATCAATGACACTATTTAACTAACAGTTGAACAGACTAGGAGATAGGAACAGGAGTACCATAGCTCTCACCCGATGTTAATCTCCTGCTACCAATGAGAAAGTTTCACCACCACATTCCCAGAGTCTTTCAGTTCATTGGTTGATATTGATAATACATTACTGCACAGTGGACATTTTGGAAGAAAACTACAGGGACACAAACATGGGGCTCAAAGCAGCTCTAAGAATTGACATAGTCCATCCCCTGCCCCAGTTCAAGTCATCTACAGAAGTCTTGACAGGCTATGTCTAAATAATTCCTTAAATCCTTGAATTGAGATTTTCTAGTTCAGCTAAGCATTTTATTGTTGAGTTTAAATATACATAAAAAATATAAGTCCTATCAATGCTCAAACTGGACCACCATGGCCATTGTTTGAATTCAGTACCAGAAAATGCTCCTTCTCTTAGCAGAGACTTTTTATGTACCTGAAGAGCGCCACAAGCTCCATCGAAGTCTTCTCTGTAAATTAACCAAGTTTATTCCATTTTTCCACTGAAGTCACATTTTCTGCATGTCCTGTTTCTCTCTGCAGGCTCTTTCCTGTAGCTCCATGAAAGCCTATGGGTCCACAGTGACAACCTGCAACAAACTGTCAACAAATATTTGTCACATCACAAAAATGCATAAAAAGATCACTGTGGAAATAATATCTGGTTCAGCTATTCTCTTGCCCATAAGGGACAGATACAAAACCCTGCATAGAGGAGTATGTGAAGCACTTCATCAACATTAATTTTTAACTTAATTTTATTAATTCACTTTGATGGAAATATTTTATTAGCTACTAAGAAGTAAAGGAGGCTTGGGATCCAAGAAGCATGTTTTTGGATGACTTTCCATTTCAGGGAGTTCACATTCTGCCTACTCCAGCTTTTGGCACTACCAGGTATTTGTCAGGGATTCCAGGCTGTTCTCAGTACTATACAGAATTCTCAGTGGGTACAAAGAGTTGGAAACAACTCACACATAAACAGAGTCCAAAAAAATCCTTTCCGATTTTCAGAACTCTGCAGTACCTGTGGTGACAGTGTCATGTTATTCTGCTGAAGCAATACACTTCTGTAAAAAATAAAAAAATGTTGTTTAGCTATCACTCAAGGTCCTAATTGAATATTTGGAATCCAAGACATTTGGAATTATTTTGCTGGTTGAGTTATGAAGGTACGCTTAGCTGTGGATAAGTTACCCTTTATCTCTGGCTGAAAGCTTTGTACAACAAATTATGCCCAAACTAATACATTTTCTTAAAATACATCTTCTTTTTCAACGGCTGTCCTTAAGGCTGTCTCTTTTTCCTAGTAAGTGATTATCTGGCCTTCTTCTAGAGTTTTTCTTTTATTATAAGCAGTTTTAATGATCATTTTTATGATTATAAAGTATTCTTATCGTAACATTCAGGCACTTGTCATTGTCATAACATTGTCATTTTGTAGCATAAGTACCCAATATTGCAATTAACTGGAGGCTGACAAAACACATATTTTTACAAATCTCTCTATGGCCTGTGCAAAGCATCACAGTAGTTTCTCACATTCTGCCCCATCTTCCTTCCTGCTTGGGGAGGGATGGAGGTTTTGCAGGATATCTCAGTTTTTGAGTCACAGCCCCCCTGAGATTTGCATTGATGATCTTTGTAAGAGATCACTCACTCTGTCTTGGTCTTTTCTTTTAGTGTCAGTTGCTCCTCAGCCACAGCCAGATCTGAAGCAAAGCATGGTAAGGGTAGCTTACAAAAAAACCTCCATTTTTTAAAACCTGATACTGCTTCTTTCTCCATCACCTGGGAGAGACAAGCAGCCGAATGCTCACGTCTGCACAGGCCAGGTGCTCTCACTCCTTCCAGCTTTAATCTGTTTTTCCTCCTTAACTCCCCGGAGAAGGTCAAAATGAATGGCACTGACCCCAGGCATGCAAAATGTCAAAATCTCATTAACTTCATTGTTTCAGCGCTTGGAGATTTTCATTAATTACCCTTTTGTGCCTCTGGTGTCGGCAAGAAGTGTCCTGTGGGGTGCTCAGAGCTTCAGGAGCTGACAGATCATCAAAGATATCCTTATAAAGCTAATACCATAGAATAATTGTGGCGCCCATACCACAACAGTTTCAATTTTAGTGAAAACAGTTCCTGTGGCAGTTGATTTAGGTTCATAATTTATAGTTTTATATTCATGATTCCTTATTAGTATGCGATTTTTCAGATACTCTTCTCAGCTCTCAGCACCTTGGAAAGTCAGTTCCTGTTTCTTTCACTACAACATCATCTGCCCTTATGCTGATGGAACCTGTGAATATGACTTCCAAGGATTATGTCTAGCTACATGTCAAAGGAATCAAAAACAAGATATTTCTTACGTGAATAAATGGAACAGTGCAAAGTTATTATGTAGTCCAAAGCAAAAACAGCTTTTGGCTGAACTAATTAAGGAAGATGGAAATATGAAAATACCTTTCCTCACTTCACAGCAAGCTATTTGGTTCTGTTCAGCAATTCCATAACAGCCATACCATTATCTCATGAAATCAGCAGCTTGGCCTTTTATACCATTGTATGTAATATGCTCACTCTTCACTTGATTATGTGAAGCAGTTCCCAGGCAGAAGCACACAAAACTTAAATTTTTCATTATTTGCCTGCAGGCTAAAAAAAGAGACTGATAAATTATAGAATTTGTAAAAATGATTCTGTTTCTGTTATTTTTCAGGAACATGGATCTCATTTTGACATTTTAAGTTCAATGTGTGTGAGATATCACGTGGAGTTGGCTGACTCAGTATTTTGGGGCTACTTTGAAAAAATGGTCACAAGTAGGAGAAAAGTACTTAAGAAGTGGGATTAGCATCAGAATTTTTGGGACTATTACAACCTTTCAGGGCTATTACAATCCTTTAGAAAAATCAGATTATATAGATGTTTTTCAGGCTTTTGGAAAAAGTTGTTCTAAAATGGCATCCTTATTTGTGCAAGGAAAGACAATTTTGAGATCTGGTTCTAAATCTTGTTACAGTTTAAAAAAAAAATAAACCTACAAAAAATACATTTTTTACTATTAAGCACTGTAAATAATGAACAAGTCAACTTTAAACCCTTTTTAAATGTGGTGATCAGTGACAGAATCCACAGCATGAAACTGAGTCAGAATTGTTTGTGGTTCAAGTTAAGTCAGGAAAAAGGGCTTTGCCATAGGTATTGAAAGCTGTGGTATGAATTTCCTAGGATTTTATTAAATACCAAGAGGTAATGAGAAAAAGAACAAAGAGAAAAAATATAAATAATATCTAGCATAGAGACACTAATGAAAACAGAATGATTTTTTCAACTGGTATGAAGTACCCCCGTAGATAAAAGAGAGGTGGAGAGGAAGAACAGGTAACATGTAACAGGTAATAGATAAATGAAAAATAGGTAAAGAAAACAGAAACAGCTTTGGCCAGACATAGACATACCTATGCCATCCTTGCCCTCCAAAAAAGGGCCAAGTCCTTGGGGGTGGTTCTCATCATACTCCCACCATGTCTGAGCAGACCTCAGCATTGGAAGGGCATCTTTGGAGCTCTCACTGGATGCTATAACCATCTAGCAGGTACCTAAAGGATTTTCACTTACAGCCCAGGAAATCAGCTGTCTAACATCCTCTGCGGTCATCTGTGAAAGTGTGACTGAAGTCAAGCAGGAAAGCCAATGCCTGAGCCTTGCTCAGAGAGACCTTGGTGCCATATTCTGTGCACAGACATCTCCTATACTCCTCAGAGCAATCTGTGCGCATTCACTTGTTCCCTAGCACCAAAAAAGTGGAGGTGAACTCACTCCTTTTCCATTGCACCTCGTTTCACACATTCCAAGGACAATGGTGAGAGAAAGTGCTTTTTCTGCTGCAAAAAAAATTATCAGTATCTGGCACTCCAGTTACTGCCAAAGCCCATGTTTTCAATAGCTGCCCAAATCATTGAAGAACTACTTGACAAAGAAGTGCTACTACTAAAATGAATGGTGTGGAAGAGATTAACTGGTCACCAAATGGAGTGAGTGAAGCATTCACTAAATGATACAGAGGACTGGCCCTGTCTGAGAGGCACTGTAGATGAAACTGAAATAAGGTATTTCCACTCATCTTAAGGACCTTTTGCAGCACAGCTTCAGCACATTAGAGAAACCCTTCTTACAGTTGACTGTGTTCCAGCTGCAGGATGGGAGTTTGTGTGTTTATTCACACCTAGTTACTAAGAAAATTCAAGTCTTTAAATTAACCAAAATCCACTTGCCAAATATCTTCAGTTGGGCAGCCAACTGAATCCATAGATTAAAGCTAATATGTCTGTATATTGGAGTATTTTATTCCAGTTCTATAGCATCATCTCATTGTGCAAGTCTTAGTGTCATTTAATGAGCACAATTTTTTCAAATATCATTTTTTTAAATATTCACTTACCCCATCTCCTGAAATATTGGCTACAGGATCTACTAGCTGTTCCTGAACATTCACAAATAAAGGAAGGTGTAAGAAAATCAAAACACACAGACTTAGTTGGCTTTGTACAGGCCGTGAGTGATATTGTGTTGTAAGTCAAAACAGCACACCACAGTACTCAGAGAAATCTATAAAACAGAGCCAAAGAGATTATTTGTGTTATTTCTTCACCCTAAGGATCAACTGTCTCTCCTAACAGATTTCCCTCCAGCTTGCTCTTAAAGGCAGTCTGACAGATTCCAGCATTCTCCTGGCAATCTATTTCAGCACTTCGTTGCTTTGTTAAAAGAATATGTCTCATCCTGAAGTCAATTCCTTGACTTAGTATTCTCTGTCTTCCGAAAGCAACAGATGTAGAAATTAAATTGATCTTCCTTCTTGTCTCTCCTTCTTTTTGCAGTTTTGAATTGGAAACGTGTGGGAAGAGATTGAAAAAAAATGAAAAAAAGGAGAAATATGTAGTAAATTCTATCACTTTATCTAGTCAATCTTACATCTTACATGATTCTATGGTTTATTTATATACTTTTTTTTTTGTCATTCATACACTTACTAAATTTAATACCCATACAAGCCACATCTCTGCAGTGGGGGTTGTGCCACCACAGGATGTTATTACTTCATATATCTGAGGAGTAGTGGATTAGTTTATATACACCATAATATGATGCTTGCTTTACCAAAACACCACGACTCATGTTCATCTAGCGAACATTTGTAACTAATAATCTTTTCTGCAGTGTTCCTGCATTGCTCTTACTCTCCATTCTGCACCTGTACATAACTATCCTGATCTATATTTGCATTTCTCTTTGCTAAATTGCATTCTACTTCTTTCTAAACCATTGCTCTTTAAGAAAAATAAAAGGAAAAAAACCTCTACTCCTATCCTTCAACAAGTTAGAAATCCTTAAGAACTCTAGCTTTAGCAACTTCTGTGTTTAAGGACTCTTCCTCCAAAGATAAAGCTTTGCAGTCCTTTCAGATCTTAGTCCCATATTCCAAAGAGTCCTCCTTCAAAAAATCTGGGAAGGAGGAAAAAAACCCCAAATTGATGAAGTTGCATATGTGTATGAGATGACATTCATATTATATGAAGAACGAAATTAAATATTCAGTCATGCTAGAGCAACACTTTTTAATTCAGTCCTGAAAATTAAACTAAAAACAGATTTTGTAGACAAAGGCGTATTTTGTTCCACCCACAAACTACGTATAAAGTCTTCCCTGGTATTCCTCAATCAAATGATCTATCCCTTGAAGACAATCAGAAAATGGTTGTTTTCAAGCAGTGAACATGCTAATGTAGTATTTGTTTGAACACATAAGGAAAATAAAACTTCCAACTATAAAACTATGGAATGGACCTTTTTAATTCTTATGATGATTTGTCTTATTTTGTAAGAGGAATCTCATCCAGTTTAAGAGTGACATTTTACTTTACATGCCAAAAGGAATGTGAGTATTGAGATAACCTCACTTTCAAACAGAGGAGGCAGGGACAGAAAAGCTGATTATGAGTTCTGAACAAAGCATGATCCACTTAGGATAAAATTCTACATAAAAATGCCTTTTTTCCTTTCATTAAAATTTATTCAAAGAACAGATGGCTATGGAGTTTTTTAGCATGTAAAATGGTCTCTTAGGTGTTTAGAAGCAATGATAACGGAAGCTTGTCAACAAATGGCCTAGGGGGTAAAGAAGCTTGACAGTAACAGAGGACCAAATATTCTTTTAAATACTTTCAGAAACAAGCAAAACATTTTTTAGACACACAGGACGCATAAAAGCAAACTCTACATTGTATTTTTTAATAATTTAAGTGTGTGGCTTCCTCAACAGTGAGGAAAAGTGGTTTCTTCTTGGATTCTACTTCTTGTTTTCTCTACAGATAACTTCTATTTGTGCTATTCTTCCACAATTCCTTTTCAGATATTAGCAACATCAGTAGAAAGGAGACCTAGTGAGCTGAAATATTTGCTCCTCAGGAAGCAAGTAGAGGAGCCCTGCACTCAGTGCAGACCAAACCCCTGAGCTCCTGTGTGTGAATGGAATACACTCCAGAATAAAGTCTCACAAATTGACTCCAGAAGTATCTTAGCCATGGCTAGTTTTTTTTAAAGCTACTCATGATTTCTCTTTAGTATAGTCTGTCTCATCCAAAGGAATAAAATTTTCCTAATCAACAATAGCAGTGGGATGGGCTGTTTAAGTGGATGACTTGGATGCATTGAGGGCAACCAGGTCTAAGAGAAGCCACAAGAGTGAAATCCTTGGATATTTCTGCTTCATACATGAGTAGTGACAAATGTGAGTTATGTGTGAGTGCAATTCCTGTTCTCTCTCCACTAAAGACAAAAACCTTTTTTCCTTTGGAAAGAAGTCTCTGCACTCCTGCAGTATCATCTGCACTCCTGCAGTACCATCAGGACTTCTGGTGAGCAGTGGTCTTGAGCATGTGCACATGCTGGCAGGCTGTAGTGAAGAATAAACCTTGAATCAAATCAAATCTTTCCAGCAGGGACATCTAGGAAAGTCACAAGCATCACTGAAGTTCCATTTCTTCCTGAACTTCCCAGAAGACACCCAAAAACCTATTACCTTCAACATTAGCGGCAAATTACTGCAACATCAATATTAATTTTGGGAACACCTAGGAATCCTTCCAGCACTTTGGCTACACTTAGGATTGTCACACTGTGAGAAAGATACTTGTTTAAAAAATAGTAAAAAGTAATCACTGTGGGTATGGGAAAAGCAATATTCTTGAGGCACAATGAAAATTGTTATTCATTTGATGCATACACCTTCTTAAAGATCCTTTTTTTAATATACTCAAGAAAAGCATGCAGATGTTACCACAGAGCCATGAAAATATTTCACTATTTTTAAGGGGTTAATGGAAGGCAAAACAAAGCAGCTGTAACTTTAAATCCTGATAATTTAAAAGATGATGCTCTGTCATTATTACAACTCATAAAAAATGTATTGTTGCCATAACAACCGCCTCATCACATGTGAGACTGCCTGAAAAACTCAAGCTTTCTTTAATCAGACAGACACATGGGCCCAAACCTGAAAATATTTCACCGATACATTCATGACATTTACTCTCTTGTAAAATGAACTTTAATGCACACAATGATTTTTTAACAATCATTATTATAAGGAAAAAAAAAAACCCACACACTATTGCCAGAAGGCTCCAACAGATTCTGCTTCTCCTCCTAGGCAGAAAATTTGTGTCAGGGAGTGATTGCATTTCTTCAGATGGAATAGGGTCGATGAATGCATTCGGTGTATGTTCTCTTCACTGCCATCATTTTCCTGGGGCTGCACCATGTATCATTTGAGTAACGCTGCACATAAATCCCAGATGGTGGCAGGACTTGCAAATGATCTAATGTGGCAGCCCCTGCCTACATGCAAGGATTCATTGAAGAGAATTGCATTTTAATGGCAGTAGAACGTGCACCACCTGGCTCCATCTGATAAAAAGCCCACACAAAAAAAAAAGAGCAACCACATTTCCCATCCTATGGGCCTGAGAGCGATGACTGAGTGCAGGACCTGCTGCTAATGTTGCACAGTTCAAGCAGAAACATGGAGCTGGCTGGAAGGATGGCCATTCAGAGGGATGGGCAGCCTGTCCCCATGCCCTGTGGAGACCATTCCACAGTTGCTGCACAGCACAGGTGTCTGCTGAGATGGACAGCAGTGCAGTCACACTGCTCCTGGCTGCCCAAAAGTCATCTCTGCAGCAGCAGCCACCTCATTCCTGTCCGAGACCTCCATAGGAGCAGATTCCTCAGATGGTCCCACGCTTGGGCTGAAGCCTTCAGCCTGAATGAGCCAGCATCAGGGGACTTACACCTGAAGTCCCATTCCCAGGGGAGCCTAATCTCCAAATTAATAGGTATCTGGGGACATTGGCTGGGCTTAGAACAAAAATTTCAGCTTTGATGAAGCAGGGCTTAAGTTACACCCTCAAATTTTAGTTTCCACAAACTGAAGCTTTCCAGCAAAATCTTATTTTCTTAGATTTTTGTCAGTCAGTTCTCCTCTGCCACACAAATGATGTTTAATGTGCTACATTTGATAAAAAAATTTAATGTATCCTTTCTTTCCATGTGGGTATTTTCTTCAAGTTTTGCTAATTTTCAATCTTAATTCTTCTTAAGTGATGTTCAACAAGTAAATGCATTCCCTTCTAACATATCTTCTTGTTTAATCATGGTTTAATCTGATTTTCTGCTTTGGATTTTAGGGGTCAAAGTGCTTGGCTCAAATCTCAGAGCAAACTTGCTTTCTGTGCTTCCTTTTCTTTGTGTTTCCTGATTTTTTTTTCCAGGATGTCCCAAAACATGCTCAATGTGCTCATACAGTCACTGGTGCTAAGTGCCCAAACTAGCTGTATAAGTAGAAAGAGTGTTGAGCACTTGTCATTATAGCATTCAGGCTTTAGGAAATATCTCTCATGACAAAGGAACAGCCCAGAAATATGTTTCTCCTTCAACTGAAATTCTATTGTATTCTCTACTCTTTTTTTTCCCCCATACTTCCATAGACTGGGCTAAATTTACCTGTAAAAAGGAGAGGGAAACAAGAGAACAGCAGAGAGAATTTGTATGGTTCAGAGGAATATGTGTCCAATGTCAGAGAATGGTGGATTAGAGAAACCAGAGGTCTGACTCACTCTGGCAGTTCCTGACTTTCCTCTGTTTTTCTAGAGAAATGCACAAACACTTGGTGAAACGCCAGTCCTTGGCATGCACCTGCCTCGCTGATAGCTCCCACACACACAGGGGAGGCGGGGATTACTTTGGGAAAGATTTAAAGGAAAAGAAGAAGAGAAAAAAAGAGGATGTTAGGACAAAACCATGAGTGAATTCAACCCACAGGTTCAGGGAATGGTTAAAGGCAGAGTAAGGAAGAAAGATGCAATCCTCAGCCACCAATAAACCATTTCTCTCACGAGTCACCACCAGAAAACACATGCTGAGTCATGGGCTCTATAAGCAGTAATTTTAAGGAGAGATGATTGGACAGTGTGAATGGTCCCTTAAACACTAATCTGCTTTGGAAATATTTCAGGTCGTTCAAGGAATACAGAAAACAACCTTCCCTGAAACCCATCTGTCTGTCCAGACAGTTTTGGATCACAAAGAATTGTTTATTCTGCTCATATTTCTATTAAAAGGTTATATGTTAAACTTAGTACTAATGAGAGGAAAAATAATGGCACTCAGCCTCCATCCCCAAATGAGTCCCTCCTAGAAGTGTTTCATGTTAAATGTCGAGATTGTTATGCAATTATATTTCAAATTCACACACAGACGTACTGTGCTTGCATATTTAACTATGTTTTCCTATACAAGACCTGCTTTCTGTCTTTTGGGCTGAATCACTGGCTGAAATGTCCCTTCTGGCCACATTTAAAATCTTGATTATAATCCTTGATGAAACAGGGAAGTGAACAATCCTTGTATTTAATCATAATAAATTAAACTAATGAGCTTTCCTGGCAGATTTATTACTTCTCCTATGGATGAAATTCCACTGACTGATCATATGCAAGCCAAAGTCTTATATAAGGGGAGGGGGTGGGGGAAGGGGTGCAGAATATTTTACTTGAAAACAGAACATTCCCTATAGGTTCCTAAGAACAACTGGGTTTGTGATTTTTCCTTCACCCTTGTGTGAAAACCAGAGAGGAATAGTCAAAGGCAAAGTTCAGGGACTCGGCAGTGGGGTGGAGAGGTGCAGGATAGTGCCAGGAATGGTTTTAGCCAGTAGCAGTCCTAGATGGCACAAGGAGATAGGCTTTAGTTCTGTGCCATTGCATTCATGCAGTACAATACAGTGACTCTTTCAGCATCACTCTAAAATATATACTCCAAAATTGCATGTACTTACTTAAGACTATACATGAAAAAGGTAATATTTTCCACTTAAATCCAGGAAACTGTTGAAGCACCTTTACTTTTTCATCAGGAAAAGCAGCTTCGGATGGGGTTTGGTCTTGACCCTGCAGAGATTTTTCTCTGTAATATGGAGACAAAGCCTGGATCCTGAGCTGCAAGTAAAATCAGATAGGAGGGCTTTCCTCCTTGAGTTTCCTGGTCCCTTTCAAAAGTAGGCACAAAACAAGAAGTATCCCTCCCTTCACATTTTTCTCAGTGCTGTACTAATGTTGGCTGATAGCAAACCAGAAGAAGCCATACCCCAGAGTTAGGAGACACACTGTCCAAGAGAGCTGTGACCAAGCATGAACTTTGATAGGCGATGGTTAGCAACAGGATTTCAGATGGTGTAGCAATAAACAAAGTTCAGTGCATGAAAGGGCACAAAAATCTCCATATCCAAGTAATAGTAATTTGCCCTTGCAATTCTTTCCCTTCTTTTTCTCCTGACAATCAGATAAAGAGTGGGAGGCCATCTGTCTGCAAGAGGACAATCACTGCTCTGCCATCCCAGTAGGGTGAACTTAGTCACTGCTTAAGGGGAATCACAGGTCTGAGTCAATTACTGCAGACTTTCTACACACATGCTTGCTTCTTTACTCCACTCAGATAGAAAACTGTTTTTAAATGCAATCTTATGACTTTGTTTTCAGACCTCTTGTAATAAAAAAGGAAGTGCCTAATGTTTGTACTTCTGAAACTTTGGTCATTCTTATACCATCACTTTAGACCATGTAGTGCCAGTCCAAGGACATGGCTAAAATTTGTTGATGTGCCTTTCAAAGACCAGTCAATTTGCAAGCACCTTGTTAAAAGAAATGAAAAGTGTTGTTTTCTGTTGCAGAGAAAACTTGTTCCAGACACCAGCAGCAAACTCGGGCATCAAAGAATTTCTGGTCCAGTGGAGCCCTCACAAGCCCAATCAATATTTCAATTGGATACTGCCTGGTAGGGCACTATCTCTGCAATAATTTTCTTTTGACTTTCTTCTCAACCTGTGAAATATCAGGTGAGAAAAATTCCCAATCCAGAAACAAACAAGACCCAGAGATTTATAGCAAAAGCGACGGTGGGAGAGCTGGGCAGCTCCTTCATTACCGGGTTACAGGCAACTGGCATTTGACTGACATTCCTACAGCAAAAGACAAACAAGCTCTGGCTATTAACTTTCATTTTTCTCTCTCCTGCATACCTCTCTCAGAAGTGGCAAGCCTCTGATAATTGCTGCTGGATTCTCCCCTAAGAAATGGGTAAGATGAGGCTCCAAGCACACTGTGCAAATGCAAACACAACAGAAAGAGAAGAAATTATATTAAATTCCAGTGTTCTTACTTTCCTCTCGTCTAGGTTTGCTGCTTCTGGGTGAGTATGGATTCAGCATGGTATACATGGAGAATTTAATTAAGGAGGGCCAATGAAAGCAAACCTTTCCCTGCTCAGCACGTGTACTCTGACTTCAGTTTTAGAAGCTTGCGTGATTACTGCAGGAAGCAGTTATACAGAAAGGTAAATTTTGATTGTTCTTCATTCTTAAACTCTGTTTGATTACATCTGGTAAATATTGTGCCCTTAAGTCATTTAATTATTCAACTTTTCCACTTTTAAATAATATTAGTGCTGTATGAAAGGTTACCTGGAGGGCCAATTTTAATGGCTGAATACATCCTGAATAAAAATATTCAAAAATATTTCCAAATGTTTACCAACCCCAGCTTTAATAATATTCTTTTATAGGCATAGTTAAATTTCAATGTGTACATCAAACTTCATTTATTTTTCTGATTTAACTGCTGGGCTACTCCAGTTGTGGATTTCTGGATATTTTGGAAACAGGTGGCTGTTAAACTAAGTTCTGGTTGAGAGGATAGTATTAATCAATATATTGCAATTTACAAGACACTTAAGACTTGGATCCCCCATTAAATCCAAATCTACCCTCACAAGACACTAATTATGGAAATGCATTCATATATTTCAGTGATATTAGTTACACATCGACATCTGCCTCAGACAGACAAATTAAAAAATACTGCTGCAAGTTAAACATGGGGCTCTTAGACACATGAGAAGGGAGATGCAGCACCAGGCTACCATCCATTGCAACAGAATTACATTTCTATGCACTTATAATTGTTTCAAAGATGATAGATAATTTCCAAATACAGAATAAAAACACAGAATAAAAACAGACAAAAATCAGAAGTTAGCTGAAACCTTTCAGTATGAAAACCTCATATTTTTACATTTATTAAAGTCCCACATTGAGCAAATATTTATTTGGAGTCACTAGACTACACTCTCCATCATTTTACATGCTGCTATGTTGTGCAATAAAAAGTGTAGGAAGCACAGCAGTATCTGTCAAAAGTATTGGCAAAAATAAGGCACTCAATTTCAGCAATTTTGCTAGTTATAGTATAAAAAATTGTCCTATTACCCTGCCTATAATAAATAATAATCTTCACAAGGGTTTGAAAAAATGATATTACAGTCATGTGAATTCATAACTCTCAGGGTATATAAATGAAGGAATCATATCTAAGGTAAGCAAATCCTTCTGGAGCCTTCCCTTACAAACCATAGTCACTCAGTAAAGACAGTGCAAAGTTCAGCAAAGCCAGCTGGAAGGCTTCTGTGAGCCTCAGGAAGGATTGATCAGACCATGACAAAAGCACTTCAGTCAAACATAAATAGAACTCACATTCATTCAATAATAGTATATCACTAGTTTAAAAGACAAGGAGCTTTTCTGTCTCCTAAAAAAAGAACATCTGAGTTGAGAGTGTGATGTAAAAACCCTTACAAGTAGATGAATCAAAATGGATTTTCACCATCTATTGGGTCTCACATCTGTAACCCAAGCCCCCTGGATCCTGATAGATTTAGTGTCTGTTCCAAATCATGAGGCACTTTCCTGTTTAAATTGCATAGGCTTTACTTTTTGCACTGCAACAATATGGGTGGTTTAGGCAGAGGTAAATTTCTTCACAGGAAAGAAGATCTGGTACAGCTTGAACCCATTGCAAAAAAAAGAAAAAGGAAGAAGACTCACAACAGCCATGTAATTTTTCAAAGTGAAAGACAAATATTTGACAAGGTTATAATAGACTCAGATAGACTTCTCCAAAGGAATAACATGTGCACCCTTACTGGCAGCAGGACTCTGCTGTGATAAATGTATCTGTTTCTTTAGGCCTCATGGCCAAGTGGACCTGGGGTTGAGGGTGCTGGTCTCAAGCTGAGATCTCACTTTGGCTGGAGATCTGGTTTACAACCACTCAAAACCAATCAGCCAAAACCCACCCAGACAAAAGGGACATGTCTATATTTTTTGTCTCAGAATTGAAATTCTCTGAATTTATTAGATGTTGTTGAGCTTCCTGGTCAAAGAATGGGCTTTCCTTGAGGTATCCCTAGTGCCCCTTCTGAACACCACAAGAGATGCTATAGCTTCCTAAGCAAATCTCTGCAGAAGCCCCAGGTTATCAGAACACAATATGAAATGGTCACAGCCACTTCTTCCTCAGCACATTTGCTCATACCACCCTCTTCAAAGTAAGGGGGAGAGAAGGAGGAAAATCCTCAGCCACCAGAATTTTTGATGGAAAGTCCATCTGGTTTTGCAGGCATGAGAGAAGCCAAAACTTGGATCTCCTGAGGCTAATCACAGTTTGGAAACTACACTGCAAAGTCTTCACTGTGTTAACACTTCATTTCAGGAAATAAAAAATAATAGGGAATGAGGGTGAATGCTGTACTTCACTAGATGAGCAGTCTTGGAAAAGATTCCAAGAACTCCTTCATATATTTGAGAGTGCTGCTGGCACCAAAATCATCTTGTTTTACTGTTTTGTTGCTTTCACCTAGGTGGATAAATGTTCAGCTTCCAGTTTCCAAACAAATATCATCTCACTTGTGATGTTCTTTGTCTTCCAAACAAAGCTTTAGCGTTTTGGGTTTTTCCTGAAGAATTTCAGCCTGATGGATATTGGCAGTGGAAGGCATGTTAAATAATGCATGAAGAAGAGGATGGACACAAGAAGTGTCAGTTTTCCATTTTATACCCTTTCCCCCTGCAGCCTTTGAAACATATTTTATGCCGTTTCTTTATAATTCATACAAATATATAAAGGCTAACCCTTCACATTAGGCTCTCATGAATATACCATGAAAATTCATATGCAAAGCAGATGTAACCCTTAGGCCATTGCCACATGCCCAGCTGTAAAAGAGGTACCACTGTGTCAGGCAGCATTTTGTTGTTTCTGGCAATCCCTCTGAATTTAAGTCAGTAATGAAACAAAGTGGATCAGACAAAGGCAGTATATTTTACACTCCTTTACACTGGAAGTACAAGTACAGATCAACACACTGTCTCTAACCTTATGGGATTTTTAGCTGTCTCCAGGGTAAATAAATCAGCCTCTACTTTTGTTCCTTCTCCTAAAAATGCCCACAGTTCTGTCAATGATTTGAAAGTAGTGGTGTAGTAAAATATTATCTCAAAAACTGATTCCATGTGTACAGCAAAGATCCTTTATTTCAAACACACATGTATTTGCATTGCTTGATCAGAGCTAGATTGCGACAAAACAAATGGATGATCTCATTCAAGAAAATCTTCTTTCTAATGATACATGTTGGCATCATATATTTTGATAAAGGAAATACCTTATGTTACTAAGAACCAGTCATTACATGAGTGTCAATATGGAACTGAAGAGAAGTATCTGAAAATGTTTGCTTCAGCATGATCCAAAACCAACTGAAACCACTGGAAAGACTTTCACAGTCTTTCCTGAACTTAGTCTCAATCCCTTCCAGGCATCACCCACTATCCTGCATTGATACTCCCGCCTAAATAAAGTTGAAATATTTGTGCATCAAAGAACAATTAGTCTGAGAAAAGCAAGAACAAAAAATACTTTCAAAGAACGGTTTCTACTAAAAATTTAATATCGGTATTTTACCACTAGGCTAAAACAACATAATACAACCATGAATGTTGACATAAGACATCCATTAAAATCTTAATTAAAGTGCATTCTGCATAACAGCAAGTCTTGGCAGTGCAGGCCATCTACGAAACACTATGAATGGCATTTGAAATTTGAAAAGAGTATGTGCAATTATTTTTAAAAAAATATATCATTTTTCTCAAGAGAGAAGGAAGTTTAATAGCATTCAAATTGCCCAGCACTTTAGGTTTGCCTGAAATTACACAAATATAATATAATTTGGTCCTTATAAATGTTATTATTTATCTTACCCAAAGCTACGATGCTATCTGGGCTGAGGTCCCAGTAAACTGGTGTTTTTGCAGAAGGGCTTAACACTTGTAGCTCTGATCCAACAAATTCCCTCCACCATAATCTCTTTGGAATTAATAATTTATTATACTTAATGAGACTACTAAGATGCAGAAAATTAGACAAGTCGTTATGTCTTCAAAGGATCACTTCCTGCCAGGCAAAAGTAAGAAAGCAGCAGACACTCAGTAGAGGGATGATCACTCCAGCTCAGAAAAACAGCTCACTGGGTTTTTTTTAATGTATGAATTAATCATCTTCAGTTACCTCTTATGAAACCATTGCTGCTTTGGTTTTATATATAACTGTACGTCTCAAATCTTTATATTCAAGTGTTGCACATCTGTCAATTAGCATTAATGTGATACAAGGCTCTCTATTTTAGTCTTCATGAGAGCTTAAAGTAGTTAATTTCCTCTCAGGTTGCTCCTAAGCATTGAGCTTAAGTTCAAAACAGTAAAATCTCTCTTTCCTCTCTTAAAACATCCTTCATTCATCTCTTTGTCAGCAGAAATTTTATTTCTTTTAAACAAATACTCTTGTGTTGACACCGTGGCAGCCAATTTGCCCAGGAGTAAAAACATGGTCCTTGTTCTCCACTGCTTCTTCCCTTCCTTTGGATCTCACATGCGCAACTCTGGATCAAGACTTACAGGGTCTTCACCAAAAGAGACCACCCCAGACATCTTTCCTGGGGAAGGTCAACTGGTTCATATTAAAAGCTTAGATTCAGACTGACATTGAGAAAATTGCTCTTGCTTGAGCCAATTCATCTCCGTAACACATGGTCAGAGGAGGAAGTGGCCCTTGCCATGTAGGAAGGGCTACTGCACCCTTCTGAGGAAGCCATTGTGCTGCTATGTTTGGTTATGGTTTTATTTCAGAGTGAAGCATACTCAGTAAACCTGGTAAAAGGAAGCTATGAGAAAAATGGGAAGATGCTAAACCAAGGTTGAGGTCAGCAAAAAACAGATGCCAATGTAAGAAGGTGGGCCATATTTAGAAATAATAGGATATGGGTTTACACTAGGGAAACCAAGTGTAGTAGGATTCAATAATGCAGGTGGAGATAAGATTCTCGTTTAAGGATCTTAGATTTTCAGTCCTTTCTTTTCTCCAGAAGAGATTAATTTTCAGGGTCTGATCTGGTTTCCACTTTTCCATTCATATATGACAGACCTTGGTTTCACTTCCTTAGGCTGTGGGACCAATCAATGTGAAAGAAGAAAAGTGGAAGATGAAAATGCTGTTTACCCACTGTAAACAACATTTACAGCTAAGTATTTGCTCAGAACCGCCCAATCTTTCCTAAGGGGACTTAGGAGGAAGAGACTGGAATCAAGATACAAAACCATCTTGTGTGTTTCAACCTCTTATACTGCTCCAAGATAAGAAAAGCATGTGCAAAATTAGGGCAGACCTATTGAGCCACCAACTTTCGTGACCAGCATGGAATCAGTGTTTGATGGTTTTTTTTTTCTTTGGGGCTGAAGGATGGGATTTAGCATCTGGAATGATTTTTCTGTGCTATGGTTTCTTTAACTGCTGCCTTTGCAATGTACCAAAGAAGCCAATGCTTCTTGAGATTTCCTCTGCATTTACCTTTTCTCGTTAGAATTTATTTTAATAATCACACATTACTCCAGAGCAGCAAAAACGAGACCTTGTTTCTGTCAGAAATATTGCACTTGGTATGCAAAGTTGTTTTTAATCTTCAGGTTGGTCTGCATAGGTATAGATAGCGCCTTACAGCATTGTTTTTGCAGCCTTAATGGGGAAAATGTACGTACTGGGGCAAAGTAATTGGATTTCGGCTGAGAAGCAGCATTTGAATGAAATCAATAAAGATTCTGTCATCTAATATTTTAAGTTTGGTACAATGTGTATACTGCAGGTCAGTGTAAATTCATTAAAAAGATCAATGCGATGAAATTTGTCTTGGGTGCCTTGAAATATCCTAGGGTGACTTGAGAGGAAGTTGCCAAGGAAACAAGAGATGCAACTCAGAGAAACATTTAGGTGTTTTAACTTGATGTCTGAATTCTACTGAGTTTCTGTGACAGTATAATATAGGAAGTTGTCATGGAAACAAAATTCAACAAATGGTTAATGAAGAGCCAGGCTGGGCAATTACTGCAGGTGGCTGTGTCAAACAGTTTGGACCAGAACACCCTTAAAAAATGAGAACTCTCCGCAGGTCCTTGGTTGTTGTTTTTTCCACCAAATAAAAAGAGGAAATTATGTTTAGGCATCAAAATGGTAGATGCATTCTCAAAACTGCTAACAGGTAGACATCTTTATAGCTGTGTTAATTTTCAATAATATAAATCATGACTCCTTAACCAGCATCTAGAAGCTCTCCTACAGGTAATCAACCTGCTTTGAAGTTCAGATATAATTCTCTTGTATTATTGTCCATATTAAATGAAACATTTTAATTAAAAATACTTTTAAAACTCAGTTTGTATCTTGATTGGTGCCTCTTCCAAAGGCTTTTTGTTTGACATGATGTTTTGGTTTTGCTCTTTTACCCTAGGTTTAGTCCCATGTGTACTTTTCTTCAACAGTAAATCCTTGCCAAACTTATTTTAATTTCTGTAATAGAACATAACAGTCATTTTCCAGGATCATGTAAGCATCAATATTTTTCTTCCTTTATTATTCTGTTTCAGCTTCTCAATTTCCTGTCTCATTAGGTCTGAGGCATTTTTTAGCATGTGTACAGTGCTTTAGGGCCTCAGCAGTGATGTGAAAACCCGCAACTTCCTATCAAATTCAAAGGAGAAATCTAAGAACACATTCAGCAGCATACAATGTATATTCTTTTTTAATGCATTGAGGAAACCATGGCATTGGCAGTCTCAAGGAAATTAGCTGATACAGGCTCCATAACTAAACATGAAGAAGGCATTTCATTCTGTTATATAAAGAAATAAATATATATACATTCTGTTCTATGCAGACAGACCACACCTAATGAATAGATAAGACAGAAAGGTAATCTAAATACTTCTGCATGGAAATCCCTTTCACAAAGCTACTTAAAATTCACAATAATTTTACTTCCCCAATGGAATGCCCTCGAATAGTTCTTCCTGGGAAGTATTTCCTATCTAACACTCATACTAAGAACATAATGCTATTTCATTTGCTAAAAAGTTCCTGGCCATTATGTTCTAGTTTCAGCCTGTCACTTGTTAAAAATAAGGCTTTTTGAGACTTTTCACAAACATTTTTATCTGCCTTAAATAGCAAGGGATTAAGATGCCAAGCACTGGATGACAATATTTGTAGCTATCTCACCATTTTCAGTTATAACTACAATTGTGAAAATTACATAATGTCATTTCTGCCAGCTCCACACATACAGACACACAAGTGGGACATTTTGAAGCATATCTGTGCTTGCACTGGAATGAGGGTAAAGAAAGATTGTATCATGTGCTTGGCTACTAGAAATGCCATATGCCTTTAATGAGGTTTAGCTTTTTCATGAACACAGAAAAATCTCCCCTTTGATCCCTTCACCTCCTCCTCACCACTGTACCACAAGGGTGACAGAGGTTGGTGGAGTACCCACACACCCTGTGGTCCTGTCTCCCTCTGCCTTCTGCCCCAGGTTGTTCCTCATTTAGTGCAGCTGCACTGATGGTGAACCAGAGAAAAAATAGGAACTCCAACCCAAAAATACAATATTTCTAGCTCAGCAAGATCCCTCCAATTTGTTATGGGATTTTTGTGGGGTTTTTTTGACTTAAAGAAAGGGAACGTAAGATGGAGTATTACTTTCAAATCTGTCTTCACATGAGCTTCACAAGGCCCAGATGGATGCTTGGATAGAAGAAAAAAAGAGAATCAAACTTTCACAATCTCATCAAAATTCTGGAAATATCAGCACTTCCCCCTTCCTCTGAATAAAGACTTCCAGGAAAATTTCAGCCTTTATGTAAGTTTCTGGACTTCATGGTCATGTAGAAAAGTGCTTAAAAGGTTTAGAAATAGAGGACAGATAGGCTAATCCTTGTATAGGATTTTTGTATGCTTTTTTTAACATCTACACATTATTGAGAGGCTGAAAGCATGATAATTATTGTGACTGGTCAATTATCAAGACTCCAAATGTAAACCATATTTAACAAGAATGAATGCCCTTGGAAACCACACACAATCTATTTTACCATCAATCCTCCCAACAGAAAATCTAAATAGAAGTAGGATTTAGCCAAGCACCAGATAACATCCCTGAGCTGTGAAGGGTACAGTAAGATAAAGAGAGGAAAAATAATTCATTGTCATTCCCAACATAGTAGTTAAGCCTACCTTGCCCTTAAATGTATTTTGCAAACTGTATGATTCTGCAATTGTACAGCTTTGTACTAAAGATAATACAATAACCTTGAATTGTGATTCATAGCAACACAATCAATTAACTACTTACATATGGACAAACACTTGAATATATTGTATTGTGTCTGGATGCTACATTACACTTCTCTTGTAGACTGCATTCAATTAACTCAAGGCTGCTGCAAGTTCCTGACCATGCTGCAGAATGAAGTCCTCGAGTGAAAGGGTGTTTGCCCCTTGTGTGTCAAGATATTCAAACTTTAAACTTGAATGAGTCCTCTGAAAGTTTAATTGCAATACTATTAGTGCTAGAAAGTCTCTTTTTAAAGCCTGTTGCAGTTTAAGGCAACTGAGGAAGCAAATCAGACTCTGGCTCACTGCTCATTGCCCAAAGATGGTGTAGTGAACTGGATAAAGACAAAAATGCATCTTTGGTATGCAGTCAAATACCATATGTTCTCTGGATTTTTTTTATTAGCATTAATTAGAATTTATCAACTTCTTGAGACCCTAAGTAAAGGGGTATGGGAATAAGGAATCATAAATTTAGGGGGTTTTTTATCTTCCCTACTATTTGTATTAGCTAACAAGAAAAAAAAAGGTGCTCTGCTGTAACAGCAGTATTTTCCCAGCCACTCATTTCGCTTGAAAATACAAGCTGAAGAGATATTGAAGCTATGGGAATCCTGGGATACAAAGTTATGCTATCTTATTAATCATCTGTCCTTTTTAAATGCTGACATAGGTTAGCATTTATGTAAGAATCATTGGCATCACTGGGTTTCTTGCACACTTTGTAATGACCAGTGCTACTATGTTCAGTCAGGGGTAACAAATTACACTTTACCTAACTAATACAATTATCATTTCACATTTTGACTACTCACAAAAAGCAATTTGCATCCCATACACAAATTTAATGCTTGTACCTGTGAAATTGGCAGCAGTTCTATAAAGAAAACTGATTCCTTATGAATGATTTTTCAAACTGTAAATGTGAAAACTCAACCTTAAAAGAATTCAACAGTCCTTTTTCCATTAATATAACTTTCAAAATTAATAGGTCTGTGAGCTTTTCATTCTTGAAAAACATAGTGGAGAGAGGCCAGAGCTGTCTTCCCAGTAGAAGTCTGTTAAATAATAAATATAAACCCCAATAACTTTCAGGCACTTCAAACCAGGCACAAAATACAGAAAACTCACAGCAGTTAGTCAGTAGATCAGAAACAGGGATTCAAGTAATTTTCATTCACTTGCAAAACTCAGGGCAGGTTGTCTCTCACTGAACTGCTGTTTACACGGAGCATCCACAGCAGAACATTTTAAACATCTTGTGTATGGAACTTCCCACTAGGAAACACAGCTGGTGATATGGCAATTTAACAAAAATAAATTAAATCTATACATGACCCTCTCAAAGGCAGAGCAGTTTGCCAGTGCTTTGGGGAAAATTCTCCTGTTGCTTACATCCTCTTTCACAAATTTTCAGGTCTCTTCTGATCTGCAGATCCTCCCTGCATCTTCACAGTATGGACTCATGGGTTAAATTTAAGCCTGTGGCCAAATGACCTGGCAGGGACTGAGCAAGAAAATCCACATCAAAGGGTACAGGGAATCCGGTCAGCCCCTTCTTTAGCATCAAGGCAAGAGTCATGCACTGTAGGATGTGAGAGTGCACATCCATGAGCCAGGCTTCTTGCAAAGCTGGTATGGTCTGCTCTCAGTGAACAGTGACAGGACAGGGCACAGAGATAAGGCTGGTAAATGCCAGCTGTCCCTTGCTGGGGGCTGCAGCATCTGGGGTGGACACCTCCAGCAGTGACACCTGCTTCTCGTCCATCTGAGAAACTAGACCACCTGCTATCAAACACCTCTGGGGCAGGGTCTGCTAACCCCAACTGTGGCATCCTTCATTCCAAGTGGAGAAATCCTGATCTCTTTCTTTCTTTCTCGCCCAGCACTTTTCAGCCATTCCCTGCGCTGGACAGGCTGCATTGCTGAGTTGGGCCACCCTTCAGCAGCGACCTTGACTTTAGACTGTGCCCCTCACTGGGCCAGGAAAGATCTGTTCAGAGCTCACATAAACACAGGTGAAAAGTTTAAGTGTGCTGCTGACAGAGAAATTTTTATGAAAATATAGGTGGGAGCCTGAGTTAGCCTGTGGTGAAAACATAGTCTCAGTCTAGATACTCCATCACAAGAATGACAGATCCAACGTGCACCAATGCACTGTCCTAAATCACACTGTTGCTAGTGTCAGGAAAGGAAAGCCAATAAAGCAAGGAGGTAAGGACAAAACATGATGAGTGAAAATACATATGTGTATCAATAAGCACGTGTGCCCACCCTACACACACACACTGCATGACATAATTGCATTTCCTGTGATAACACCTTCAATTTCAGCCATGAAATATAGCTCCATTTTTTTGGGTATGTCATAGATTTCAACTGGCAGTTTACCAGTTGATAGTTTGAGGCTGAAGGAAACACTTTCATTCATTTCACTGAGGGTAATCGTGGTGTGCAAAGGCACTGATTAAAATGATAAACTGAAAGAGGGCCAGAAGTGAGAGAAAGCCTCTCTGCCCCTCCTGCCTCTACTCGCTTCCCGCTCCTCGGCACTGGATTCCTCAACCTTTGCCACAACTTGCTGGTAAATAGTCTGGGCTAAAATTAGGTATATAGCAAAGGGTAGGTGTTACCATCTGTTGCATGTTGTTAATTCTTGATGGCCTGATAACTTCTATTTTTGATGTTCTTTATTAGCTTTCTGGGGAGGAGAACACAGGGATAGGGCTCTAGTGCCACCATCAGTGGTTTGCAGTATTTGCTGCTTTTCTTCAGTTAACAGCCACCGCTGCCACACCAAAGGAGTTTAAGAAGACCATGTTAGGTAAGACAAGAGACCATGACAATATTTGAGATATTAGCCTTCATTTCAGTGCTTTGAAATCACCACTGTTTTTTCTCATCTGGTTCTGAGCTCTCCATTTTCATTCTCCACCTACAATCATGCTCCCAAAGATGGAGTAAATGAGCCAGATAAGTGACTTAGCACACATGACTCTCAGCCTCTTAGTAGGTAGTAAGCATGTAAATGATGGTTCTTTAAAGACAACAGCTGAAGGCCTGAGCTGCCTTTCTGATCTTTTACGTTATACATGGCTAAGTATTTTGCATCATGCTCAGCTAAGCATTCTGCAAAAAAAAAACTGGGAAGAGAAAATAACTCAGAAATTACCTCAGGCCTCTCAAACTAAAGAGAATCTTCATCATAGGTCAAATTTTCAAGTGAAAATTCATTAAATATTTTAAATGCTAGTACTGGAGGCTTCCTTTTTAATAGAAGCTTGGCATGCATTACAAGTTTTCAACTGGAATCCCAAGTTTTATACTGACCCATTATTTTGGAATTCTGACTTTATGTAGGCTTCTTACTCTTATCTTGCACATCCTCATAAAACCTCCTTCATCACATGCTACCAGTCATCTCTTCCTAGAGCCCGTGTTGGTCATACTCCATAATTCTCTTTCTTCTTCCAGGTGCCAGAGATTCACTATGACACCAGCTGTGACAGTTAAGTGCCTCATCCTCTAATGAACCAGATGATGCAGCAGTCCAGCTCTCAATCCCATTGAGCTGCCATCCTGGCTGGGTGCCTCTGCCATCTTGACCTCTCTGCCCAAAGCCCTTCCTGAGAAAGCTTGGCTGTGTTCTTCCAGCTGCATGAAAAAGCCAACAAGCCAAGCGCCGCTGTCAGGACTGGCAAGTATATTTGTTTTCAGCATGTCTGCGGTGAGGCAGTGAGACAGATGTACTCTGGAGGGCTAGCAAAGTCACATTGCCTTTTTATGAATAGCTGAGATATTCAAAACTGCAAAACAGCTTCCCAGAGGAGGCAAATGTGCCCCAGCCTGAGTCGGCTTAGGCCCTCCTGGAAGGCTCAGTGTCTGGAAACATTAAGAAGTAAGAAATATCAACAGCAACTGTAAATGTCAGCAAAGAGAGTTACTACTCACAAGTGATACATTAAAGATCCCGATCCAGTGGGAAAACTGCATCTGATATTAAGCTCTCCCCAGACACAGAGCTCTGCTACAGAGAGATAGAATACTTGTATCTGAAATAGATAAATGCTCTGGCTGCTTTTAGAAAGACTCCTGAATTATGCGCCTTTTTCAATCTAAAGAGATTTATATCTCAACATGAGCAGGCTATACTAGAACAAGCAGAAAAAAAGGGAATGTCTGCAGGTGACAGTGTTACCCAATTCCAACACACCATGTGACCTAGAAGCAAGAATTGTTAGATACTTAGCTCAATATTTCTAAAATTGTGGTCTGTGATGTTTCTAAGGGTCAATAAAAGATACAAAAGAAGTTTAAAATGTTAGATATCAGGAGAAGCTGTAGATCATTTCTAAAGGAGGTGGGTTTTGGATGTGGATTATAACACGAGGCTGCAACGTTCACAAAATGAGGAATTCATATACCCTTTCCTGCTAACAGCAGCTCAGTTCCTTCAAGGTAAAGCATTAATTAAAATCACATGTCGCTGGCAATTATAGTTTGGTTTGATACCCCTGTAAGACATGGAAGGAGCTATGTCTGATGCAGTGAGTAAAAATTTTGGGATTACATGGAAAAAATGAGTCAAAAAATAGTCACAGATGGTTTAGAAAATACTACGCCCGCCTTATAGGGAGCTATCTGTTGTTTTCTAGTCTGAATAAGCTGAGAAATTCACAGAAGGGATGATCAGTGATGAGAAAAGTGGACACCAGAAGCTGTCAGGCAAAGGCTTTGTTTGTGTAATCTAGCAGCTTTTCATCAGCTTCCAAGAAAATTCACAAGTTCATTCCAGTTGAGGACCATCACATGTGCTGCTGCTATGAAGAAATGGAAGAATAAAGGTCTTGCAAATATGAAATTATCGCCTATAGTACCCACTCAGAGAAAGAAAACTAAATAGTTGTATCCCTAATCTTATTCACATACCCCTTCTCTCACAACAGACACACAGAGTATGCAGAAGGGTAAGGACTGCTTGCTAATCCCTGGCTATTGCAAAGGAAGATAAGTAATCCTCTGTAATCAAATCTGTATGAAGCCTTCGTTTCTTCATAATAAAGCATTCATGTTACAGATGCCCTGCCAGATTTTACCATCTTGCCATTATATTGATTCTTAAATAGGAAAGCTATCATACTTCTGACTGCTTCTCATGAGACTAATTAGATTATTTCATCATCTGGTTCATCAAAGCAGGAAATACTTAAGTGTCACAGCTGGTCTCAAACTAAATATCTAGTACCAAGATTTTAAGTGAAAATTATTACGTCTCCAGTGGGTAAGTATTTCATAAATGGCTAGACAGTAAAAAAATATGAAGATAACAGATATAATCTCACATCTTTGGGCTGCAAGGGGAGTCAACACTGCAAGTGCATTTGGATTTATTTTCTCTTGCTTTTGCTAGTACTATCATCAAAGAGGTTTTGTATAATGAGCAGACCTGGAAAACTGAGAGAGCTATTTAGATTTCTGGCAAAGATTTATGACTGAGAATTAAAAACATCTTCATTTTAAGTGAATCTCCTGTTATTGATGTGACCTTTCCAATCAGAATACTCACCACTGTGTAAAGATCAACTACAAGGAAGCACACCCCCCTTGCAAAGGAGCCATCCCACTGCTCAATCACTATTCACTGCCCATCATTCCTTTCTGAATTTGTAAAAGATCTTCCTCTTTTGCACGCATTGCGTACATTAAGCAAACCTTCCTGTAAAGAAACTTGTGTGACAAAGCCACGACTTTATTCTGCTTCATCTTCTATATATACACAGAGGAAAAGAAAAGACAAACTACTCATGTGAAAAAAGAGTTTGTTACCACAGTGATTTGGAGTGAAATGGGCACCTATCACCAGCAGACACTTAGGAAAAGGCCTAGGCTTTGCAGGACTACTTAAGACCTCAAAAAGAGCAGTGTGATAGTAGGTAAATAACTTCCTTTAAAGTGTGTTCTCATGAAAATCATATGTAAAAGTAGAGTCCTCATATCAAAACCTCAGTAACTTTGTTATGGGATAATATAATCCTATTTCTCTTACAGACCTATAATGTCATTATGTAAATGGCTATACAAAGCCATGATTGTATCAACTAAATGAAATTGTTGTGTAAGACAGTTGCCAGCCTCTGCAAATGAGGCTTTTCAGCACTGTAATACCAGAAAGTTTCCTCCTGTAATGCCAGAGGTAATGTTAACATTGTTGATTCCTGCGGCATTTTTTACTTTGAGGTTTATCACAATTAACCTTGAAGAGCACAGGACCAAAAAAATAATAAATCTGTGGAAGTTGCATCATGCAGTGAAAATTGTAATAATATTTAGACTCCTCTTATGTTCTACACTTCCTTGACTTTATTAGAAATTTAGAAATCCTCATAAATTTGGTGGCCAGTTTACTTGGTCAAAAATAGCTCCTTGTAATCTAAACTCTCTTGGGTATTTTTAGAAAATTAGGCTGTAGGCCTCAAAAATTTTCAACTGAAGTTTTGACTGGGTCACTTTGATATGGAAGAATGTAATTCTTATGTCATAACTATCTTTTTGAAGATATATGAACCAATAGATGAACCATGAACCTCAGAAAAGGGCACATACTTTCTTTCTGAACTCAGCCTAATTTTTGGAATGCAGAGTAATGGAAGATGCAAATCATTTAAAACACACATGCAACAGTTTGAGGGCAGTAACAGTGCCATAAGAATATTTCCAATATGCTGTTTCCTGAATTAATAGCATAAAGCTGTTACAAGACAGTGCAATTAAATAAACTGGCAAAATTTTGCTACAAAGTTCAGTTAATGATCCTGTAAAATCATGACCCATGATGCAGATATTTTTAGCCTATTACATCATTAGCTATTCTTAAATTTCTAACTTATGTCTGGATTTGTGCTGGTTTTACCTTGAATGCATTTCATTTTCTACATAGTAGTCAGTGTGTAGCCATACTTTATGCTGTAAAAAAGGCCAGAAATGAAATTCAGATTTTTGTACAATTCTGCAGCTGACCTGTAACCAGCAGTGTGCAACATCTGCTGTGCTAAAAATGCTGGCCAGGGGACTGCACCCACTCTCCTGTGTTGAAAAATGTTTCCACCTCCAAAAAGGCAAAGAGATGGATCTTTACAGATCTTCACAATAAAGTCTCAAACATGTATATGAGCTTGTCCACAGTAATGGTTTAGAGAACCATGAGCACTGCAGTGGCACTAGCTGTGAAGTGTACAATCCTCATCATTCCACTGCCTTTTGGGCACTGTTTTCCACTTTGTTTTCTCCTCTTTACAGACCCTCCTTTTCTCATACATAACTCATTTTCTCATCTCAAAACTGTATGTTACAGAAATACCCTTTAAGGAAGGACACAGAAGGGAAAAAAGAGATCTAAGACATCCCAAAGAGAGTATTCCACCAATCCCAGATGCTTAAAGGACTGTAGGCTCCACAATCTGAGGCAAATGCAGGCAATATTACAGACAAAATGAGAATGTCTGACCTCCTTCTCCCTCAGCAGAAGTTATTGTTTGGGCTTTACACAAGAAAAGGAAAACTGAATACGGGTGCCCAACGTTCTAACAAGTGATAAGCAATACTGCTATTTTACTTTAACACAATTTACTTACTGACATGGGAAAAAGGAAGACATCCCACTGCATATTGAACAATACAGAGGGAAAATCTTACTCAAATATTTGCCTTCACAGCATTGTAGTAGTAGCATTTTGTAGTAATCACACATCCTCTGAACAGAGAGAGACATAATTCTCTCCCAGGATTTTCCTGGGAAGCTGTGAGAAGGCTCAAAGAAAACAGTTCTCATCTCTACTTGCTGCACCTGTTGCTGTGCACATGCGGAATGTGTTATGGAGATTGTTTACCAAAGAGTGATTTCTTAATTGACTCTGGTGATGGTGTTTTGATTGATTGACCAATTAGGTCAAAGCTGTATCGGACTGTCTGGCAAGGGCAATGGGGTTTTCATATAGTATAGGATAGTGTAGCAAGAATAAAGTGATTGATCAGCCTTCTGCAATCATGGAGTCAATGCTCATCATTCCCCAGTGGGGACCGCTGCTACTACAGTATTTTAACCATGAGTACTATCTCCCCAGCTGATCTGAAAAAAGTCTCCTGAATTCTGTCAGGGCTGTAATTTCCATAAAGGCCATCAAATGAGGCCTTCCTTTGTTGTTTTGTTATCAAACAGGTAGCACCAGAGAACTGATAAATAAAAATTCCCTTGTGGATAGTAGGCCTGCTATGGCACTGTTGTCCTTTTTTACTTACAAGTTAGGCAACACAGAGAAATCACACCTTTCTCTCATGTGGCTTGCACATTTTTATGTCCTTTTTGGCATTTCTTGCTCAAAATTGGTAGCAGCCAATTTTGCTATTGCCACAACTTCCCATCCTCCAGCTTACATTTACTAAGTAGCCCCTCATTCCCCCCTAATTACCAGATGTGGTGTTCATGTTTCCAATCCCACGCCACACTCTGTTATCTACAGATGTTTGTGGAAACAGGTAACAAAAAAATAAATTCAAACCATGCAATTTTACAGACAAGCCTTCCTAACAGTTAAAAGAAATCTAAAGGCACCTCCAGTAAAAACTATTTAACAAAATAAAGTTATTAATGTATAAATGAATATTAGATTGAAGAAAACCAGTTGAGAAATCGAGAAGGAAGGAAGAACTAAGCAGCAAAAATCAGAGCTTTTGGAAAGTCAGACTTACTTTCTTGTAAGTAAATGCAAACTCCTAACTGAAATATAAAAATAGTCTGAAACAAGTAATGGAAATTTCAGATTTTCTCATCACAGGGAAAATATGAAAGATGATGCATTTCTCAAGAAGGCACTGTGATTTCAGTGTCAAGATCCCAGTGCCAACAGTGCCTCCCAGCCCTTCTTTTCATAAGACAGGTAGCTAAGAAACCAAAAAGCTGGAAGGGAGGACTGCTACAGAGCTCTGCCTGCAGTGTGGCAGCCAGAATACTTCCAAGAATGCCTGGATGTCTTGAGACCAGAGGCATTTTGAATGTCAGCCCTCAGAGCATGGCCCATAACTCTCTAACCCCAAAAGAGCCCATGTGGCAGGCTCAGACCCAGAGCTGAAAGCCCAGGCTCTTCAGCACACCAACAATTCGGCAGGTTGAATAAAAAATGGTTGCAAGGAAAAAGCAACTTTCTTTAGAAAATTTTCAGTCTACTTGAAGAACAACCCTGACAAGAAGGTGATAACCTCAACTCCTTTATGCCAGGAAGGAAAGTCCTCAGAGCTAGGCCCAGCAAAGTGACTCAGCCTCATTAGAACAGCTCTGACGTCATTTTAGTGATGTCAAGGCACACTGAAGCTGCCAAAGAACCCACAGAACCATGCACCTGCCCAACCCCCTGCAGGCTTACCATGCTTCTGAAATGTGGCCAGGGTCACAGGAACACACCTGGGCAGCTCTTATGCTGTTCACTTATCAGCGTCAGTGTTATGCTTCCAGAAGATTACCAAGCAAAATATATCCATTAACAGCCCCCAGGCAAGCTTTCAAACAATGCATGGTATTGGGACATCTCTAACCAAATAAAAATAGTACCTTTTCCCCACAAATTGGTAACATTAGGACACTGACAAGGAAAAATGTGGTGATGTTAAATTTCTAGCAATGCACATATTGTTGTTATTCAAAGCACTGTATACCAGTGATTCACGCTACTCCAACAGGTCAGCTTTGCCTGCACACACACATGCACATACACAATTTTCTCCACAAAAAACTGGCAGACCCAGCCACGCTGAAGACCCAGAAACGTTGAAGATCAGGTAGGGGCTGGGTATAGGGCCTTGGCAATCTGATCCAGATGAAGACATCCCTGCTCATTGCAGGGAAGTTGGACAACATGACTTGTAAAGCTCCCTTCCAAATCAAACTATTCTATGATTCTATGAAAAAAACTACCAGCGGGGACACCACAAGACTTCTTTCAGCAACTGGAACGTACCTCATATCCCTTGGCTATTCTCCAGCCATCTTCCATTCTCTTCTTCTTATGTCCAATCCAAAATAAGCAGTAGGCAAGTCTTTATTGGTGTGTTGACGCTAATGAATGCAATTATCAAGGCAGAGTAGCATTATCTCCTGTAATTTATAGCTGTTTATGTAATTTGGAAATTTATTTTTAAAAGTGAACCCTTTGCTGCTGCTGACACCTATCCAAGCTGAATGATATGAAGAGGTACGACCTCCTCACTTATCTCACTTCTTTAATAATGTTTAATCTTGCAAAAGAAGTTTTGCTGTTTTCACAGGAGTACATGTCTAGCAATCATTATTCCAAAAACATATCTTACTGGTATAATTCCGTTTACTTCACAGAAGTTTAAAAATACAAGTAAAGGTCATATGCTAATTTGACATTTCAAAATCACACTCAAACCTGAAGATTCATAAAAGTTTGATTATGACACTTGATGTACTCTACGTATAGAAAAAGCTTAAAATTACTTCTTTTTGTAATGCAACTGAGATTTTTTTTTGCAATAAGACATAATGTTTAAAGGCTTTAAATAGAGAATACCTAGCCAAAGAAGTTTTTACCATTGTCCTGCTAAAACAACAGATGTACCAAACAACATACTTTCTGAAAATTCTTGAGTAATCACAGTTGTCACTTCTCCAAGTTGCCATAGCTTAAAAACCCTTTTAATTTGTTAATGTTGTAAGTATAATGCACACTCCACCAATTTTTTATTTGAATGTGTGATATAAGAATACAAAAGAAGAAAATCCCATTTAAAATGGGGGAAACAACCTTACAATTCCTTAGGAACGCTGAAGATGTGCATAATACCTAGGCTGACACTTATTAAATACACCTTTAACATCTCATTACCATCTTGTATTCCTCTATCCTTACCTTCTCCCTTTTTCTTTCATTTCTTACCAACTCAGTAAACTCTTCAGAGCAAGTCTTCTTTTATATACAAGGCTCGACACAACAGAGAGCATTCTTCCCTCTGAGCAATTGACATATATAACATAAAAGGAAACCAGATCTTAAATTGTCCCGTTATATGAGCTGGTTTCACTCATCACTGATCTTTCAGTATGCTGCACATTCTGCCTCAGAATCTTTTGACAGACACTGAACAATCTGATGGCTGGTTAGGAACAGCTGGAGTCTTGGAGAGCTGGAAAAGTGTAAGGGGCTATTTAAATTATGAATTCAGCGTAACAGGCAAATAATTATGTTTAAAAGATGACCCTATCAACTCAAACTATCAACTGCTAATACCACCATGAGATTTCCAAGATAGCAACAGTTTTCTCCTCCAAGTTTTCTTCTCCTGAGAAAATGCAATGGTTTCAGGTTGAGTGCAGATGTGGAACATCACTTCTGTTATATTCACAAGGTTTTATTCATGGCCAGAGCAGTTGAAAAGCAGCAAACAGGTGCCCAAGGCACAATTTTGTAACTATTTAGGAAAGAATCAGGTATGACACAAGTTCCAATCTTCAACTTTTGACTTAGCCTCAGAAGCTTAGAGTCTGCCTGCACAAGTCCTCTACATACAAGCCATACTTAGGAGGCTGGATTCCCAGGTGCTGGAAGTAGCTGCTCAGCTGCTTCCATGTAGTGGTGAACACACAGTGATGGTAGGTTAACAGCTGGCCTTGAACTTAGAGGTCTTTTCCAATCTTAATTATTCTATCATTCTAGAATGCCACTATTTACAAAGGGACTCCACAGAAAAGACAAATTAATAAAGTCATCAATTCTTAAACAGCCTAAAGAAGGTTATTCCCTTAGAAGGGTTCTGCTGCTTAGCTCGAAGGAGAAAGGGGGTTTCTTGATCTGTAATATTGTTCATCTATCTTTTAGTTGGAATTAAAAAGATAATCTGGAGTTGTTCGTAGCAGCGGATGTGGAACAGACAACATTGTCCTTTCTTGTGCTGTTTTGCAGAGTACACAGGGAAAACAAGATAAGTGCAGCAGTTATCATTTATTACATGCTTGAGTCCCATACATCATTTAGTACTGAATGAGAGCATCCTGGGAGGGCAGGGGAATTCTGGCTGGGAAAGCACAAGTTCCAGGTAGGGAATGTCTTCTAAAACTAAAAGCAAATAAAGAACTGTCTATCCCTTGTAGCCATAGGTAAGATTGCTTATATACTGACAGTTTAAAATGCAGACTAAATAAAAACATGCAGCAAGAAACGTTTTCCTGGGAAACTACTTCCACTGTTACGTTATTTACTTATTTTGAGTATATGTTTAACTGTTGGGGGAGGGAGAAAAAAGCATTTTCTTTGTTTTATTAACTTCACTGCTCCAATAGGCAAAACATGGAATTGAACAGTAATATAGAAACTGGAAATAAGACACAAGTTTTCATTTTCATCTTTATTACAAAATTATCAAAAAATACTCTGCTAACATTTGAAGTTTAACTTCAAAAAAATCTTCACAGCTCACCAGGCTACCAAAATGGAAATGAAGGTAAAGAAGTTAGGCAATGTATTTTGTTCTCCATTACAAACAGTCAGAACTCAGGAACCTGCCATTAGGAAAATCAGTTTGTCCAGGACCTCTGCCTCTACTGCTATAAATGAGTAAGTGGTAGAGGCCTCATTACATTTTCTTCATATTTTTCAAAGTAAATCTAAGCACAGCAAATGATACACAAAGTGTACAATTCTTTAATTTTTTTTAAAGGGATCATTTTTTTGTTAGCTGAAAAATACAGTTCACTAGCATGGCTTTATAATGTTCCAGAACATAAGGAAAGAATCTTTTAAAAAATACATATAATCTGTTAAAATTTCAGAATTTTTAAGATGTTGAGACTGATCATTTACAATGCAGTAAAAAAATTAACACCATATACACAAAGACAGAATTATTAATTGTTTTAAAAGTATCATTTTACATAGAATATGGTCATTTACATAGAATATGGTCAGTCAAGAATTCATGTGCCAGTAAATATAAGCACTGCTCCTTTTATTTTCTCTAAGGCAGACAGATACATACAAATATGTAGGAAGATACGCTGCTTTCATAACTATTTTAGTTCAAAATCCATTGTTTTGCAAAAACCTTTAAGAAAATATGCATCATTCAGAATTGTTTACTTCAACTGACTCTTGAAAAACAAGACAATATAATTCTTTATTATAATTCTTTAAAAATAGCACAAGAGCTACAGTACAGCAGTAGCAACGTGGTATCAGCTCAGATTTGATAGCTGCAGTGAAAATACTTTAAAATATCTTTCTTTTCTTGAGGTTTGAAAAAGAACAGGGATGAACTTACACTCTAACATTGTTGGCAGATTAAAAATTGTTTTAACTCACCATATTAACCTGATGGGTTAATATGATTATTCTTCAAAAACCACAGGCCTGTACAACCACAACATGCTTATTTTCTAGGGTCATGTTAAACATTGACCAAGAAGAAAAACTGCAGAGTAACTAGCCCAGTTATGTCAACTTATTACCAGTTAACAGGATGGTCAGATATGATTTTGGGGTGGCTGACCACCAGGAACCACCAAAGAAACCCCTGGTACACAAGAACTGGTGTGCAAAGGGGAGGGAACCTATGTTAATGATTTTGGGGAAATTAATATCATCAATGTCAATGAATATGTATGTAAAATACAGAATATAAACAGGAGCTTTCTCTGTAATCAGCATACACAATATTTCAGAGAGGATACTCCCTCATGTACCTGGCCAGATAAAGAATGCCTGCTTCTTAATGCTACACCGCTGTTAAGGATTTTTATCTTCACTGATTTTTGGTAACAGCATCAGTATCTAAATATGTTCAGATCATCAAAATAAGGGACCACCTTGCACAGAGCGGAGATAACATTAAACAGATATATTGTCACTTAAAGAATTCTAACTAAAATGCAATTGGTTTTATTTCTGTTACCTTTAGGTGCACCATCAGTAATAAAGCTAAGTTCAAGAGCCCCCTGGGAAGATGTGGAATTTTAGAAGGTATAGATGTCTAAGACCAGCTCAGTTTTCATTCTCCAGAAGAGTGAAATAATCAATGTGCTGAAACTTCAAGACCTCATTTCCCCAGCTGGTCCAACCAGGCTGTAGATTGCGAGCAAACAACTCCAAGCATTCCACATCTGGCCTGATAAACTCTGCCAGAACTGCTGTGCAAGGGAAAAAAAAAGACAATAACAATGATAATGGCACAAATAACAATAGTAAAAAAGTAAAACCTCCCCTGTGATGCTGGCAGATGAAAAAAAATGAATGTTTCATTAAAAAAGGAAGAGACACCAAATTAATTTCAGAGGTTTCATCAAACAGCTGGACTATTTATAGTGAGAAAGTAATCTTAAATAAATGCCCTTGAGATTCTGAAAAATACTGTCAAGGCCTTTAATAGCCTTGATTTATTGGTTTTCATTTAGAGAAAGGGAAGGAGGATTTATTTCAGCCTCTACATAAATGAGTTCTGAATTTTTTTACTAATATCAACCAAACACCTCCTAAAGCCTCACTTAGCTCCAATAACATGGGGACAATACTTAAATAAATAAATAAATAAACCCTTTCCTTAATTAAGAGCACACTCTCTTTTCCACCATACCTTAAAGGGGAAAAAATATTTTTGTAATGACAACTGTTAACAGTAATACCAGTTAAATAAGTATAGCACTAAAAGGGCTATAATGCAGGAACTATTTTTTTCCTCAATATCAACCTGGCAGCTGAAAAGATCTTTCTATAACTGTTACTGGTATTCAGTAACATAAATCTCAAATTTCTTTTACAGTTAGGCATTTTTGCTGCCTAAATCCAAATATAAAGACGGCTGTCATTAATATCAACTGTGTCACTGATCATTGGTATCCTTGGAGTGACAGAAAAAGATCTTGCATTTTGCTTGAAAAGTATTATTGTAAAGAGTTTATTGTTAAATGTGTTACTTGTCATATAGAACCATTAGTCTGTGGCTGGTTTGAGGAACTCCTTAACTACGTTTCATAAAATGGCTACAAAAACATTGTGTACAAAAACATGAGAAAAGCAAAGGGTTAAGGAGCACCCAACACAGAGAAGGCAGAAAGACTGAAAAACTTATCTATGCTAAAAATTGCATGTCAAGTTTTGTGTTTTGCTGCTGAAGATAAAAGAAGAAAAATTATGGAAACATATCCCTTTCCAAAGAATACTTTGGTCATTTTTAGATCAGATCTGCTAGTGATTTCTGAATCTCTGTCGCTTAAAAATCTCTGTCGCTTACAGCTCATAAGGCCAACATTTTGCTCCTTCACTCTCTCTCTTCAGATATGATCACTGCATAAAGCAAAAACACATACAGTCAACATACACCAAAGTATGAGAGGAAATGTTTTTTCTTTTTTTTTTTGGTGCAATCCAAGTACTGACTTTTTGCATCAAGTTTGCCAGTCACAGATGCCCTATGTGAGACTCCAGCTGATGAGGCCATGGATTGCTCCTGCTGCAGAAAGATGAGCACCCACTTCACTTTCTAGTGTTAGCCAACCCAAGATGCATTTCCTACCTATGTGATCACCTCTTCCAAAGCTCCAATATATTAAAAACTTTTCTGTAAATACTTTTAATGGGTGTTTCCAGGCTTTTTTGTATTTTGGCATGGTGTAAAAATCTATTTGCCTTCTCCCAATCTTTAACAAATGTCACATGAATATCTCAGATGGGTTATCATCAAGGCAGCTTTTAATCTAAAAAATACTGCTACCAGAAGGAATCTTATTCCAAAAACCTGCTTCTTTTAGAGGCAAGATAAAATGTTTAAACAAATCTAGCATTTACAGAGAAGAGTCTGGGAAGTTTAGAGGAAAATGTACGTTCTGACAGAAAGCTCACACACTGTTTGATGTTGTGGGTGTTCATCTAATTAGACACCACTTATGAGTAGTTGCTTAATATCATTTTGCAAACACATCATAATAAAAAAGTGATAAAATTATTGTTCTTTTCACAGCTCCATTAAGATAAGAATTTCTTGTGCATAATTTGCTGACAATTTGATCAGAGGGCTAAAGCACCCCTCCTAGGAGGAGAAGCTGAGAGTTGGGGTTGTTCATCTTGAAGATGAGAAGGCTCCAGGGAGACCTTATTGTGGCTTTTCAATGCTTAAATGGGGCCTGTAAGAAAGAAGGCAACAAGCTTATTTTAGCAGGGCCTGCAGCAATAGGACAGAAGATAAAGGTTTTAAACTAAAATAGGATCAATTCAGACTAGATATAAGGAAACAATTGTTTACAATGAGGGTGCTGAAACACTGAACAGATTGCCCAGAGAGGTGGTAGATCTTAAAATTCATAAGTTAAAAGTAATCATCATAGCATTAGGTTCAGTAATCCAAAGCAGTTTTAATAGGCACCAAAAACTTTCATGCCTAAAAGAACAAATTTGAAAAGCACACTTCAGAGATTCAACCAATCTCAAAGACTGGTTCAGAAAGCAAAAAAGGGGTAGCCAAGAAACCAATCAGTTCAGCAGAAGCAGGAAAAGTGTGCCAGTCTTTCTATCAATTTGATTCTAGAATTTAAAAAGGAAGCCACAGGAATCTCCCCCTCTCCTTCTGGCAGACAGCATAGTTTTAAACTTAGAGGGCTTTTTTAAAAAAAACAGACATATTACATATAATTTGAGATCACATTATAGTATGATTCTTCATTGCTAGGTTGTAGGCATTTACATAATCACATCAGGCAGTAACTTGCACTGCAACAAAATTACCATATCAAAAGAGCTGAATTTTGTTGGCTTAAAATCTCATTACATTGGTTTCCTTCAAATAGGAAAAATCAGTGTTCAAGTCACAAATTATGTCTTCTTTGTTAGACCTTTATATCACCAGGCTATCATAACACACATGGATCTGATCTGCAGCCCTCAAGCAAACCCTTGGGGTTTTTAACTCTGAAAACAGCTTAGAGGAGTTCCATCCGTAGAAAAATTAAGTATTGAGTTTTTCTACCACAGGAATAGATTGAAAAACAAAGCCCAGAACACAATTACTTCTATCCACTTACAGATACCACTGACAGGAAATAGGTTAAACAGATGATAAACAGCCTATTCTTGACCACTTGCAGGTGTCACAAACACCATGACAGCAACTCAGGTACTTATACTTGAGCACCTAATGCGCTAGGACACCTGAAGCAAGCACAAAGCCAGCTGGCAGATACAACAGCTCCAGAAAACCCATTTCATTCTGAAGCATGATCCAGTGGCCAGGCAGGAGACTTGACACACCTGCATACTTCTAATCCCAGACACATATTGAAGATGCATGCTCCTAAAATGTTTAAATGAGCTAAAGAATTATCTTTGAAACAAGCAACAGTTTCTCCTAATTTTTTGAACTTCCACTGCCTAAAAAGCAGGTTCTGCATTGACAAATTGGATATATAAAGTGAAAATAACTGTCTGCTTTTTCACTGCCTGATCAGTGAGCCATGCAAAGCACAAGTTATCTCAGTTTAAAATAACCCTTCAAAAGAGTTTGCAACATAGAGGTCCTTACTGCCCAATTTGTCTAAACCCTGGACCAGAAAACGATCTGAAATCCAGCTCAAAGATGGCTTTACAGCACTGCATCTTTCCTGAACTTCAAGTTAAACCTAGATGCTGATGCAACAGTCAATTAGTCTTACAGCAAGGGCTCACAAGGCCCATAAAGAAACAAAAGGCATTTACTTTTTTTAGTTCCAAGCAAACCTTTCTAACATGGCCTAATAAACCATCATTGCTACAGGAGGAGGGACCTCCCATGACTCCTCATTGCACAGTTCTGCTGAATATATGCAAATTGGTTAGAACATAGCCAAAAATTAATTCCACTGCTTTTAGGCAAACTCCTACACAAGAGCATTATTTTCTAACAATAAATGCATATACTTAAAAACTGGAAGAGCAATGGCTGTAACAAGAACAATCTATAATACAGGAAAAGGAAAAAAGGTGATGTGAAGTTATGTAGAACTTCATACATATCTGTAACAGAGTATCTTTTGCGCTCTCTAAGAGCACCATTGAATTGAATTAGGAAGAAAACCTGCTGTTATTTGAATCAAAACCTGGAGTAATAAAATTTGATTTTAACACATTTGCATAAAGCAGCTTAAGTACATTTACAATGACGTATTAGAGCTCTAAGCATTGAACACAGCACATGCATCACCAAAAACCCCTACAGTTGCAATTTCATGGTTAAATGCACTGTAGGAACACAAACATCTCTTTTTGATGGCTTACTTTAATTTACATCTTTCTCTTCCCCCAGAGAGATAAACTCTTATAATCAGTCATTAAGTGGCTACATATGTACCAACACACAACCTTTATTGTTGTAATAAGAAACAAAGTGCCAGACAGCATCAGTAAATACTAATATTTTTGGCTTTGTTACTACTAAAACAAAGCATAAAGAATGTGTGTGACTCATCAAGTGTCCTTCTCCCCCCTTGCCAAATCTCTGCTTCTGTTCAAATTTCTTCTGAACCCCTCTAGGATGTAGCTCAGCTGCTCTCTACTGGCTGCTTGAGATTATTGCCTCGTCGTGAAAGCAACACCTTGTACAGCACAGAAGTCAAAGCATCAGCAATCAGCTTTTGCTTTATTGTCTACCTTTTCATTACACAACCATATTCTGCATAGACCTGCCAAAAAACCTGTAGGACATACGTGGATTTTCACAAAAACTTTTTAAATCATTCATATTGCTCCACAGCAAGTTCATTTTTCAAAGAGAAATACAAATGCTGCACAATGTTATCAAATCCCATTACTCAATTGAAGACCTAAGGAATAACACAAGAAATTAGGAAGGACAGTTTCCTTCAAAGTCCACTCAGGGTTATAATTTATGAAGTATTCTCCAATATGGTTTCTAGATTCTGCCTTGCAAAAGAATCGTTCCAAGGACCATTGTTGCACTAAAATTTTCCATAATACATCCAAACTGCTGGTTTGAACCCTTGGATACCTCACAAGTTTCCTGTTTGTGTCCAAGTTTGCTGATAAGTATTGGCTTGCTAAAGAGACACTAGGTGACAGCCTCATAAATAACCACCCCACTGTTCATTAGCTTAAATCAACACATACGCCCCCTGCTGTAGCCCTAATTCTTGAAGATGTGGCTTCAGGATGGCACAAAGATCCTCCTAGAACTGCCCCTCTTCTTCTTCTATTTTTAGCTAACCAAAGGATGTCCTTTCTACCAGTTTTTTCAGGTGTGTGTATACATATTTATATACATATATATGTTAATTTAATAAATGCAAGCCCCCAAACACAGATTTTAGAGAATCCCTGGAGGTTCAACAATTGTTCAGATCAAAAGTAGTTCTACCCCTTGGGAAGAGAAAAAGGAAAGCATATCAGTGAAGCCAAGTGTGACAGTGCGACACCTCTCCTCTCCAAGAGCACTAAACATTTCTTCTACCTGCCTTTTCTGATGTGAACACAAAACACCTGGAATATTTGCAGACTCATTGCAAGCTTCCCCCTTGCTGGAGGATGAAATCGATTTTGTGATAGATATTAAATATATTTCTTACCACAGCCTTGTAAAGTTCTAAGGTGCTGTAATGATGAAAGAAGTACCACTTTCTATTGACAAAATTAGTAGAAGTGCTCCAGAACAATTCTTTGGACCAGCTCTAAGAAGCTGAATTTATACCCACGCTAACTGGCTGGCTGGAATTACTGCATCAGTTTCAGTGAGTGAAATACAACTCCTCAGAAACAAGCAGGGCATGCCTTATTTTTTGCCTCTTGTTAGCAGTCGTCGAATAGTTAAGTTTTTGGATTTGAAGGCATAATTGTACTGCTTGCATATAATCAATATCAATATAATCAAAGGCATACAATCAATTCATGCATATATGTAAACATTTATTTCAGGATGACATAACAAAGAAAGAGGTTTCTGCTTTCCTATTTTATGTATTCCCAAAGATCTCTCCCACACAAGGTACTTTAGGTCATTTGTCACGACTTCATATATGAAGTATCTGTAAAACTGTTTTTGCAGCACTTAAAAGATAAATTTTGAAAAAGGCAACATTTTTACTACGTCTACCCAAAATGTTCACACAGTACTACTTGAAGTTCTGGTTTTCACAGTAATTTTCTGAGACCAGGACTGAGGTGCTTCAGAACACTTTTAGAGGAACCACAAGTTCTGCTGAGTGAAATTGCTTGACAGATGGGAAATAAAGGCATTTCTAGGTACTAGAATTTCTAGGTACTAGGCATTTCTATGATCCCATAATGAGGCATCCAAGACCACTGTGCTACAGAAACATTAGGCATAAAAACCAAAACATACCAGCAAGAGGAGGTTTATGCGAATGCAGACTGCAGGGTATGCTGACAATTAACTGATGCTCTGGAATTGGATGAACACCTTCAGATTTCCTGTCATATAAATCAGAAAAGAAAAGAAACATGAGAATGAATGTTACCCAATGTGATGCTACAGCTCTTGCAGTTATTTCAGATGGGAGATAACACACAGAATGTTCATTCACAAACATCAGGGAAGTCCAAGGGACATTAAATGCTGCTCAGATGTAATATATAAAATGACAGTTTACGAAATCATTGAGGCTTTGGCCAAAACATGGTTTACAATAGCCATGTAGAGCCACTGAGAACAAACAATGCAGTTCTGTACGTCATCATGTATGGAACAACGGCAGCATCCCCAAAATGGCATCAGCCTGTGCCAAGGACTCACTCATGGTCCAAGAGAACCTGTCAGCAAAGGAAGCCCTGTCCACAAGGCTTTTGTCCAAAACAGTTTCCCAAGACAGCAGATACAGGAACAGACAGGGGTGTAAAAGCCTTCATCCTTCCCAACACAGATAGGTGCCTTAATCTCACTAAGGCACTCCTTACTCCAAAGCTAATAAAGCTATCTTTAGGTCCACAATCAGCCAAGTGATTTTGGGACATTATATTGCATTATGAGTAAGTGATACATACAAAGGGAATCCTAGCAGATGCAAAAAAAAAGACATTTACCATAAATATCCTGACATACCTCAAGGTTTCCTTTACATCTCCTTGAACTCTCCCCAGTATGAGAACTTCATAGGGTTTTTTGTGCAAAGAATCCAAAGGCAACACAAATTCTCCAGCTGTAGTAATCTGACACAAGAGAGTTAAAAATATACAGTAGAAAATTTTAATATCCCATATTTTCCCAAGACCTTTTCCTTTATAAAAAGAAGGATACTGATGATATCACAGCCTTCAAATACCAAAGCAAATGGTAGTATATAGACAAATTAGAAGAACACAAAGTGCCACAGTGCAAGTCTTGTCAGTCTCCAAGAAAGCAACAAAATAAATTAAGAACTTACTTTTACCCAGTGCCACTCAGCAAGTGTTTTCACTGACCAGTGAGGATAAAGTTCATCCTTAACAAAACGTAAGTGCTTCTGTCTGTTAGTCACCCATGTGACTACAAGACAATTTGGAGCAGCAAGTGCTGGTACAGGAATCTGCTTGATTTGCCATGAAGACAAGTAGCTGTACCTATGCCAATAAAGTGAGAAAGTAAATTAGCACATACCAACTATAAAAATTGCAGAGCAAAACAAATGGATAAAAAAATTACACAGACCAGTCACTTCAAGAATTATCTCCTGACAATCTAAGTCATAAAAATAGTTCAAGACTGACACCCAGTGGACAATTCTGAGAGACTTGATATAAAATCATTAGTGTATGTACGTAAGTTTTACTGAGCAGAACCTTGAACTATGTACTTCCACTATGCCTTGACATAAAGCACTATTAGTTGTGGCTCTGAAGTTTAGGAGCCCATGTTTCTTTTCATTTAAGAACTATCAGGTGTAACTCAGTATTCTCATCTTTGTGCCAGAACAAAGCTGTTTAGTGAACAGCTTCTTAGGCAATGTAACGCTATTCACTTCTCATAATAAACCCTCTTCTGAATGAAAATGACAAGTGAGTCATACTAATTTGAATGGCAAGAGAAGAGGTCATTAGAGATAATAACTTCTCCAATTATTTTCACAAGTTGTTCATTTTTTTTAATTATCAGCCATGGTAGAAGTTTTCTAGGTTATTCAAAACCATTCTGCACTTTTCTGAGCTAACTGAATGCTACACTGGTGAATCCAGGATGCTTTCCAGATCCAGTCCTGTTCTACCATTTTTTTTCATGATGCAATTCTACACTATCAATAAACTGCAGCTCATGGAACCTACACATTGCAGCACCAAAAATATTGGCACACTGCCTAATGAAAATTGGCAGCCACCATGTGGGTAGCCAGGATCCTACAGAATGCTACAGTGAGAAACAGTGAACAAGGATAAAATCCAAATACCTCCTGGACTGTCTAGGGGAGAACATGTTCACCTAGATGAGAAATGCTTCACAATGATTAGTTGCCAACAAGGTAATTATGAGCAATGATAGCTCCTCCACTCTTTGCCTTTATTTTATAACGGAGAAAGGATCTTGGTGACTAACTTATGCTTGTAACTACAACTATTCTCTGAGTACCTTATATACTCAAGAAAGACATTTCTGAATGAGAAATGTCTCATTTGAATGAGAGTTTATAGAGGTTTCTGAAGGGCTTTCAAAGGAAAGCCTACACATTAGTCTCTGTATCTTCAAATTATGTCTTCATAACAAGCATCAAAAGCCACAGCAAACTTTATTTTACAAAGCTGTAAGACCATATTTCCTGTCTACCCTTCTTTCCAAGAGATACAATTCTATGGTAATCAAGAGGACTCCACTAGCATAAACATGATGTTACTCAGCAGTGGAGGAAGCCTATAAAAATTTAAGTTAATAACTTCATAAACTACAGTACTCAGAGTTCCTATTGCACTAGAGGATTTCACTGCTGCATTATTATGTTCTTCTAAACATTAGACCGAAGCTTAAGTTACACCTCAAATTAAATAAAAACGCACTCAAACTTCTGAGCAAGATTTCAGTCCTGGAAATACTTACATATTTATCTAGCTTTATGTCCACTGAAGTAACCCAATTAATTACAAACTAATATGTGCATGATCTGGGCCCTACAGAACAGCTGAATCCATACTTTCTTTGTAAAGGGCTAACATTCTCTCAGCATAATTTAAGATCTACTCCTGCAAATATCTTGTATGCCAAGTATCCAACGCATTTCAGTGAAATACCTAAGACAGTCCATAGACTTGAAGTGTGAAAATATTCACAAGTTTGAGCTACAGTCTCATGGTTATACTGGTTGTGGATTGGATCAATATATTAAAATGTTAATTACCCTTTGTAAGCCACCATGACAAAGTTTGTTTGATTTTACTATAAAACATACCTGTTACTCCTTTTAACAGACTTATTCTCCCATGGTGGATCAATCACAATTACATCATATTTCTTCTTGTCTGGCAAGTGAAATAAAAAAAAAAAAAAGAAAAATCAATAAAGTAGCTTTAAAAAATATCTATGAGTTAAAACAGATACATAGCAAAATTGCAAATATCTTCTGTTCTTTTCAAATAAGAAGTTAAAAGACTTTTGACATTCTTGTTTTAATTCAGATAATCATATCCAGAAAATTCAGTATTTTTAGGTTGATTACCTAAGGAAAAGACTTTTATGTGGTCTGTGTCAGTTCGCTCTAAGAAATTTTGAGTATCTTTAGGACTTTCATGGAAAAAAAGGATAGCAGAGTGCAAGTCCCAAAAATAAAATTTTTTCAAAGTCTCCCAACAGAAGCTACGCAATAAGGCACCCAGCTGAGTGAAAAGCTACAGCCCTGAATGCAAGATTTCTGTCCTGTTTGATCTTTTATCAGGCCAACAGAGCTTCAAGCCAGCTCTAGAAAACTGTTTTGCACTGCTGGAGGTAAAGAGAGACAGATAGTGTATGAAATGGGAATCAATGAAGAGTAAAAGAACCAAAAGAGTTTTCATGGGAGAAGCGGAGTTTACTTTAGCTGGAGGATAAAAGATACAGAACACATCCATGAAAAAACAGAACTCCCCAATTTTAATTCTCTAGAGAACATTTTTGTTCTTTCATTTAGTCTGACAGTAAGAACAACAGCTTAGTATCTGATGTTCATGAAATGTAATTACTACATATTATTCATTTAACACTGGAGGTGTTATCCTTACAGTGGACTGACCAGCAAGAATTACTTCTCTTTTGGCAGGTGAAAGGGAAGAAGAAAAATAGTAATTAAAATGGACAGCAGATTTACTCAGGAAAAAAGTCTACAGTCAGGGCATTATGTTAACATTCACTGTTGTTTATTTCAAAATCATTTGCTCAGATTTCTTGGACTGCTCTGTAACTCCTTGGAGAATCTTCTATGCTCCACTGTGGAGAGTGGTAGCAGAATGATAATAATCTTCTTTCTTTGCTACAGATGAAAACAGCTTCCGAGCTAGATTTTGGACTTCAAATGCAAGATTATTATTTAGACAGTAAGATTTTACCTCCTGAATATCTTTTCAATAAAAAACAAAATTAAAAAATCATAACATCTAAATTACATATGCGTCCTCTCTTCTCATGTGCAATTAAAAAATCTAAAATTACTGATTTGAGGGAAGAGCAGTAATGCCCAGCTCTTGCTCACAGGCAACATCTTTCCTGTAAGACTGTCTGATAAATCCTAGCTGTGACTGATAGTGATAAAAATAATAGTAATAATAATAATGAAGGTCAGTTTGAAAGCCAACGGAATGGCACTGAAGACTGATGCATGCTGTCAGCTTAGGGCTGGGGATAGTGGCTTGGATAGCTTTTGATCTACTTTGTTCTACTTTGAAACTTGATTATTCCAAAATCCCCTAATTTCCCTGTCACTGATTTTTACATAAGCCAATACTCTCAGTTGTGAAACACAGCAGCTGAAAAGTCAAGTGTCCTGGGTTGACTATATGATGCTTTTATCCCCAAATCGTCTCATTTGTTTATGCTGAATAATAATAAGTTTTGCACCTTTAAGACTTGTTGCAGAGAGTGAAAAGGGGGAGAGAAGAATCACACAGTTTGTTTTTTTTTCCCTCAGACATTGCAATTACTCCCCCACATTCCTGAGAGTCTCTAGACTGTAGTTTTTCTTTTCCTTTTCTTTAGACCTCTTAGAACCTGCTCTAGACTGAACACCCAGGGGAGCACCGGCAGCTCACACCTGTGGCCACCGGGCCGGGCCAGGCCTGGCCTGCGACAATTCCAGCACCAGAAGGACTGATAAGAGACTGAGTGAGCTGGGCTGCAACCCGGGGGGTTTTCTCAGTTAGTCATCTCTTTTAGAGCAGCAAAGAGTTTTATTGTTTAATATTGTTAAGTTCTATTGTTTAATAAACAGCTTTTTTCCACTTTTCTCCAAAGAAGTATTTTCTCCCGGACGAGTTAAGAGAAGAGAAAAGCCGATTGAATTTATCTTCCTACTAAAGCCCCTCTGAAGACTCTCTCTCCCAAAATTTTACTCTAAACCAAGACATCAAGTCATGCTTGCTACTGGTGGTCTTGCCTTCCAGCTGGGTGCAACAGCCTCTCAAACTGTTACCTTCCCTGGGGGATACTGGGTTTTGTTCCACAACCTGTTTATTCCAATCTAAAAAGACCCTGCCACTGAACAGGATAAGTCTGTAAGTGAACATTTGCTTTATGGTGCACTATCTCATCCCTCCCCCATGGATTAATCTAGCTAAAAATCAAGACAGCAGCACCACCACTTCAGCAGCAGCATGGACCTACCTATGCTAAAGACTCATCCTGTGGGACAGGGACCCAGCAGCACAGCTAGTCTCAATTCAACGTGTTTCCATGACTTCTACGCTGATAGAGGCTCAGAACACGCTCACAAACTCCTGTATTTTGGCTGAGACTTTTAAAGGAGCCTCCTGGAGACAAATAATCCCCTCATAACATGATTTCCTAGCCACTCAACATTCCTTTGAAAGTCCTTACCTATTTGCACAAAGTTAGAAATATCACCTTGAAAGCCTACAGCAGCGTTTGCTATGAGTGTAACGCTGTAGCTAAAATCTGTTCATTGAGTCATCTTGACATTAACTGCCCTTCTTGG
>NW_005054305.1:682315-688463 GCF_000277835.1 Geospiza fortis | reverse complement strand
AAATGAAATTTCAGATAAGAGGAAACTGCTTCTTGGTGGCACCAAGTATTTCTGCCCCATTAACACAATTATCTTTGCACAGTTTGAGCTGTTTTCCACAACACAGGAAAGCAGGTCCTGCTCTGCACTGGAGGTTTCCTCCTCTAGCACATGTACAGCTTGATGGTCACTTTCATTCACAGCTGGAAACTGCTTTGCCATTTCACATAGTTCAGCCAACCCACAGACAATGCACTGAGGAACATTATTCTTCCTGCAACTGAGTGTTGCAGTTGTACGGTGAAGAAAACCACTTTTGAGTCCCTCTTGGACTAAATCCAAAGTCCCTTCCCAAATGAGCTTCCTGACCTGTATGGTGACAAAACCAAAAAAAAAAAAAGGGAAAAAAGAAAAGATCTTTCAAGTGTCTATTTGACCAGGGAATGCAACTGAAATCAAAACATTTTCAATCTGCAGGCAGGGAAAAGGATCCTTGCCAATTACTGAGATCATTGACTCAAAAGCTACAAAGGCAATATAATAAGGCGTCTTGGTCTAACCCCAGCTGGCAACCAAGTACCACACAGCCATTCCCTCACACCACATGCCTCCCAGTCCCTGGTGGGGAGAAGAATCCAAGGAAAAAAGCAAATCTCATGGGCTACTGTAAGATCAGTTTAAAAACTGAAACTAAAAAATTACTATCATTATTTTTATTATTGAAAAGTGGGAGAGAGACAGAAGTACGGCCCAAAAGACACAACTGATGCACAGTAAGAACACCTACTGACTGATGTCCAGCCTATCCCTTAGTAGCAAATCCATGGCTCCTGGCCAACTCTCATTGTTCCATAGTGAGCATCATATCCTACTCATGGAATATCCCTCTGGCCAATTTGGCTCACCTGTCCTGGCTGTGCTCCCTCCCAGCTTCCTTTGTGCACCTGCTCACTGGCAGAGCACAGGAAACTGAAAACTCCTTGACTCAGGGTATGCACAGCTTAACAAACTAATGTTTGAATTGCTGCTGTCAACATTATCCTCATGCTAAACCCAAAATGAGAATCTTTGATGTTTTCTGATCTATCCTGACCAGGCTGGAAGGGACAAAGCAGATGCAACTGGGTGCAGACATCTGGGCAACACATCTACCTTTAGCATCCAATATGTTGACTCTGGGGCTTTTTAAAAGTCTTAGGCTTATTTTTCATTTGCAGCACTCCCACTCCATCAACCGTGCATTAGCTGTCTAGCTACCAAGCAGAAAACTAATTCTATCCCAGCCAAAACCAGGATACCACACTGTTGTTGGTTTTCATTTTTTGGTAAAGTTACAATAATTAGAAGGCTGAAGAAAGAGCAAGAAACTACTGAATAAAACATTTCAGACAACAGATGTGGAAGATCATTGTTTCAACCAAACACAAATTTCAAAGCAATTATCTGAAGTTTAATTTAAAATTCTAATTTAATTTCAAGTTACTGTGCCCATGAACATCTTTTTAATTAAAATGTATGCTGGGATCTAAAAATCAGTCATTTTCCACATTTCAATTCACTTCATAAAACAACAGTTTATGCATTTTACAGTCATACAGAAGTACAATCAGTAAATCAAATTAAAGTACCAGAACTCAATTTTTGCAACTTTTCTAAGGGCAAACATCCTGTTAGTCAGTCCAGGATGACACGATTCTTGGATGTATATACACTGTCATTCACCTGCTGGGGAGTCAGCACCTCCCCTGCACAAAATTTAGAGACCCATTTTATTTCCAAATCATGGAGCCTTTATGAGTTTTGATTGTCAGTGAGGTGGGTTTATCCATTTGTCTATTGTCAGTTACAGGAGCTTTATTAAAGCCCCTGTAAAAAGCCATTATACCGTGGTTTCAAAAGCTTCTGATTACAGAATCTTCAAGATTACAAGAGGGTTTTACAAAATGCACTTTATTACAATTCCCAGATTAGTGGAAGGGGAAGAAAAAGATTTTTTTATATAATTTAATAGTGCCACCTCTAGATACCAGAGAGTACAGAGTCATAAATTTTTAGTACCTAGGTTTGTGATAAGAAAAGTTCATACTGCTTCAACAGAATTAATAAACATAACTTCAGAAATTATACCTTCTTACATGCATGTGTTAACTCACAGATGGACAAAGTCTCTTGACTATGAAGCAATCAAAGCAGGAGATTTAACAAATGGCTGCTGAAGGAATTTAGCATATTTTGTACTGTTCCCTATGTTGACACTGACTGAAATTCACAAATGGATTCAACAGCTGAAATTCATAGATTCACTTGCAAAAACAAAAAATTGTGGTTGTTTGGGTTTATTTTTGATGAGTCTACAGATATAAGTGCCAAAATAATCTTGGTTAACTTGCAGAGCTATAACCTTTAATAACACAAATATAGTAAAAACCCAATGCTTCCTAATCTGTGAATGATATAAGAGGCTAACTGGAGTCACTGATTTTTCCGAACTCTGTATTTTCCACATATTCACCAAATATCACCAAAGTTACACAAACCTCCAAGGCATCAAACTTCTTTTCTTAATTTCTTTCCTTATTTCTACTGTGGAATGGTTTTTTGGCCTTTGTGTTTTCATACTCATGTTGATGCTGAACTTCAAAGTTTTCTCCTTTAAGGTGATTCTGCAATGCACAGCTTATTCACAAAAATAATCACAAGACCTCTACACTGTATCAGCAAGTTTACACACGCACATGTTTACTACAAGACTGTTGCCATATAAAAGAAAAAAGCAGAGTCTTCTAAACGTAGTTCAAGCAGAACAGATTTAAGCAAAAAGCCCAAAATGATTAAACCCTTGTCAAAGGAAAGAAAGCAAGTGTAGCTCCTAGTCCAGATTCACTTACTATTTGGGAAAGCAGTAATACATCAAACATTACCTACAGATTGCATTTCTACAACTGACTACTATGTGTCAGTGTAATTCAGTTGTATCTTCACCAGTACACAACTGACATAAGCATACAGACTTGAATTCCAATTCATTCATAATGTTTTAGTAGGACAATATAAAATGCTAGAGGAAGATTAATTTTTTTTTCAGTTGCAGAATAAGATATTTTGAAGCATGTTTGGTCACAAAAGTGTTGAGTAACTCCAGCACAGTGCCCTTAAACACTGAGGAGTTGATCTTCAGAACAGGTTATGCTGCCAATTTCAAATCAGCCAATACCTAACAGTCAACTCATCACAACACAATGTTCAGTTGTCAATCACAGTCCAAGTTACTTTGTGAAGGCAGCTTCCAGGTCTTTGTAATGTCTCAGATGCAATTTCACATGTATCTACATAGAAGATCTATGCTGTAAGCACGAATTCAAATGAGGACTGGAGAGACTGACCTTCCTTTCCCTTTCCATCTTTTCATCAGTGGAACAAACTACAAAACCAGAATTTGTTTGCAACCATGCCCTCCACTCGGCACACGCCCAAAGTCAAGTAGCAGGTACTTGCAAAATATATGTTTTTTCCAACTTACCTTTGAATGGTATTCCAAAGCATCCAGTTCACCTTGGTTGAACACACATTTCCTTTTACGTTTCTGCAGAATTAGCAAAAACCAACAACAAAAAAATCCATATCATTCCACAATGAAATGAAAGGGGAAAAGAAATCAAACATACCTGAATTGCAAATGAACTTTTTAAAAGCAGAAGAAAGTTTCCATCTCTTTTTCTATCACAAGTACAAGTCAAATAAGCAAAAAGATCTGAAAATACCCAACCTGCTGCAGGCTTTCATAAGATACATAGGCTTAAATCTGTTTTAAATTATTCATAGCACTAGGATCTCAAGATACCTAGTGCACATTTTGTGCTCATGCCTCCTTTGGGCCCATACTAAAAGTTTCAGCTGCCAAGTGCAGTTTACCAATAAAAGAAAAAAATTAACTATGTCTTCATGATTGCATTTATTGGTTTATACCAGTGACTCTTTTTTTTTCCATATGGAATAGCACTGAACAACACTGAAAGTAAATTCATACTGTCCTTCCCAATTTGCTAATCTGCACAATCTCAATAGCTACCACAGCTTCAGACCGTGTACCTGACCACAACAAGTGTCAGGAAATTTCAGGAGCAATCCACTGCTTATGAGACACAGAATGTACATTACTGACATGAGGGACACAGGAATATTCTCAAAAGTTCCCACTCTTCTACACTACCTAAAAAGACTCAGGTATGCAAAATAATATTAGTAGTATATTATTTATCAAGGGATTACTGTGATTTACTGTGTTACAGATAACATACCTTCCTAGCAGTGGCAAGAGAATCTCCAGTGTCACTCTTTGCTCCTTCTTGGTATTCCTCTCTGTTGCTGCTGGCCTTTATTTCTGTCAGACTCACCTCAGGGCATCCCTGACACAGCTGCTCCTCAGGAGCCGCAGCTATATGGGGCTTAGAAATGTCAAAGAACTCCTCCCGAAACACGTATCTCATTTTTTCTCTTTTACCTTCTGTTTCTACAGCATTTCCAGGACCGTAAGAAGGACCATCGCTTGATGAGGGGGTGGCAGCAAAAGCAGAAATACTGTGACAGTCTTCAGTAGATGTGACAGAAGTATTGGGAGTGACACCACCAGGGTGTGCAAAGGAGTCACAGATCTCATAGCCACACTGGTTGATGAAACAGAGATGATCCACAAGCCATCCTGCTGGCAGACGATGTACCACAGACATCGTAAGTCCCCTTTTCAGGACGGAAAATCATCTCCCTGAAACCATGGCCTTCACCAACCATTTGCCCTTCCTGGAGCAACCTCCTCCTGTGGGAATTTTTATAAGAATTCACTTTACAGAATTATCACTGTTTAATAAATTAGCATCTACCTTCTGACAGACATTTCCATGCCCACACAGGGCACACTGTTGAAACTCCTGACTTCATCTGCTTTCCACATTATGTTCATCCCTATACTGCTACCTTTTTTTATAGCAACTAAATTTTACACAACTTTTTTATACTTTTACACGGTATGCACTTATACTTTTCAACAAGTCAGAAAACAACCCTATGACGCACCAATTATGTCTAACACTATATGGTATGTGTGTATATCTATACACTGCATATACACCACATATACGTGCATTTACACTACATGTCTTTATATGTTACACACAAGCTATATAGACTACATATATTCTATTTATATGCATACGGTATATATATATATTCGCACATGTGAAAAATGCCAATCACTTGCTTTTAAAATTTTAAAAGTTTAATAGTAATAAAAACGGTTATAAAAACAGCAATATAATTAGAGTAATAATTATTTGGACAATTTGGATTAGGACAATATGAGACAATAGAAACAGAGAGTTACAGATGTCCGAGTACCTTTTTCTGGGCAGCATGAGCCAGAAAAAGGACACACGTTAATGAAGGATTAACCCCTAAAAACAGTAGCCTGTTGCATATTCATACATCTCATACATGATGCATAAATTCCATTCAAACACAGGATTCTGTCTGGTCATCATCAACTTCTTCCTCTTTATCCTAACTGATGTCTTTACGGCTGAGTGAGGCAGGAAGAAGTTAGAGAATTTATTGCTCTCTTATCAGGAGAAAGTTTCTCTGAAAGATTTAGGTGTCCTGTGGCTGCTATCTCGCTGCGAGTCCTTTCTTTAAAAAATATCTTACATAGCATAGTTTCTAGTTTAACATTTTGTTATAACCCAAAAATATATTTAACACACTACTTAAGAAAATTAATACAGCATAACTTTCTAACATAACACATATAATATTCATTTTAATATTTGCGAAAAGCCAATCATAAAATAGGCATTTTTCACACACATAAACACACACATATATGCACATATACACACTATATATATATATATATATATATATGCGCATACACTGTATCTACACACACACACACATATAGAGACATAGATCACTACGACAGCACCCGGGAGCAGTAACACAGGCACAAGGGCACAAGGGCAGGGGCAGGCACGGCTCCAGCGCTGCTGAGGCAGGGCGCCGACTCCTATCCCCGCGGGGGCACACAGGGACCGAGAGCTCGGGCTTTTCCCTAGGAAAACTCTCAGCGGTCAGAGAAAAGCCCGGGGCTCGCCGTGGCCCGGCAGCGCCTGGCACACAC
>NW_005054305.1:655911-682194 GCF_000277835.1 Geospiza fortis | reverse complement strand
CGGGGGTAACGGCGGGGCGGGGAGCAGGAGGGCAGCGGCAGCAGCACCTTCACCCCTTCACCCCCTGACCCCCTGGGACAAGTGTCGGTGCGGCGGCGGTGAGTCCAGGGCCGCGGACTCGCCACTGAGTCCCCCCGGTCGCCTTCGGTACGGTTTAGACGCGCTCTCAGGGCGAGCGGGTGGAGCTGCACCCAGCTCTACTGCGTCCCTGCGCTTTCTTTTTTTTTTTTTTTTTTTTTTCCTGCTGGTGTGTTGGCTCTGACAAACTATTCTTAAATGTCTGCTCAAACTGCTCTTTCAGAGTCCTGGCTTATGTCAGCAGCAGCGTGGCCAGCAGGACCCAGGCAGTGACAGAGCCCTGTGCGCGGCACTGGTGAGGCCGCACCTCCAGTGCTGTGGCCGCTTCTGGGCCCCGCAATTCATTGTGCGGCTGGAGCGTGTTCAGAGAAGGGGAATGGAGCTGGGGAAGGGTCTGGAGCACAAGTCCTATAAGGAGCGGCTGTGGGAGCTGGGGGTGTTTAGGCTGGAGAAAAAGGAGGCTCTGGGGAGCATTATCACTCTGGAACCATCTGAAAGGAGCCTGTAGCCAGGTGGGGCTCGGCCTCTTCTCCCAGGCAATAAGCGAGAGGACACGATGTCAAACTGCACCAGGCTTTGGTGGGACGATTGGAGGAATTCCTCCACAGAAAAGGCGGTTATACACTGGAATGAGTGTTTTAAGCTTGCTCAAACAACCACCACACCTGCCCAGCATGGTGGTCAGGTCAGTGTCCCTGGAGGTGTTTAAGGAAAGGCTGGATGTAGCACTTAGTGCTATGGTCTAGCTTACAAGGTGGTGTTTGGTCATAAGTTGGACTTGATGATCTCACAGGTCTTTTCCAACCTAATTGATTCTGTTATTCTAGAATCTAATAGCTTGCTATGTTTGTGAAAATTCATTGTCTGTGGTTGGTCCCAGTTAAAGTAGTGGAATAATGCAGATTCTTCCCCAGACACAGTGAGAAATGCTGCCCTATAAATTGAGCTTGAGCTAAATTTCTGTTGTGGTTTGTGAGCAGTGGAACTGGAAGAAAAATGAAGCAACAGTTTATATTAATGATGTGTTTTGGTAATGTCTGTAATGGAGGGATTTTTTTATTAGTGACTGATTTGTGACTTAAATCTGTTTACTTCAAATTCCCCCTTAATGCCACAGTGGGGATAATGGTATTAATATTCCAGTTTGATTTATATTCTGCATGCATATTCTGAAGACAGCCATAAATATTATCTCAGAATAGGTTTTCCAGTTATTGTGCTATAATACTGGGAGACCAGTTGCAGAGGAATGGGTAGGCTCAGAATGAGCAGCTCAGGAGCTGGCGCACGGCTGAAGGGCTGTAAGCAGTACTTGTGTACTCGTGGTAATGTGGCCTTTTTCCCAGTGGACTGAACAGAAAAATTTCTTAAGCTCTTTTACTTTTGGAACCTGTAGGTTTGAAGTGACCAAATATAAAGAAAGGCAAAACAGTAGGTTTGAAAGAAACACTAACACTTTTATCAATAAAATGGTTGATTTAAAAGGCTATGGCTACTCTTACGTATTTCTGGACTCTAACATAACATTTTTTCTTTCTTCTTTTTTTTTTTTTTTTTTTTGGTCCAATGTACAGGTCTACTTGTTTATTCTGAGCCTTTGGAAAATCATTGTGGCATTTAGAAAATAAAATAGCCTTAGGTCCTGGATTTTCTGATACTGCTGGAATACTGAGGGATTGTGGTTTACAACAGTCACAATGAGGCGAAGCTCAAGTATTGCTGGAAGCAGCAGTCGACAATCTATGATGGCACTGAGAGTGCAGGACAACAACAAGATGGGTCTTCAGACACCTCAGATGTAAGTCTGGCTGGTCATATTGCTAAAAATAAGTATATAAAACTAATTCTGAAGAAATTTATCATAGTGTGTTTGAGTATGTGAGTAGCAACTGAGGAAAAAACTTTAAACAGTGAAAAGAAGGCTCCTTACGGCCAAGGGTGTTTGCACGTGTGCTCCAGTTTTGCAAAAATACTTGCTTTAACCTTTTTGTGTACCTGTGTCATATTTCAAATGGTAACATTTTGTTACATGTTTCTTAGGAGGTGGCTGGGTGCCTCCGTTGACCTTTCTGGGATGTTGCTGGGATGAAGGTGCTTCGGAATATATGTGTGTGCATAGCTCTTGTACGAGCAAAAGATGAATTGGTAGAAGTAGTCACTTGAATCCCTCTTTCTGCTCCTCAGGAAGGACAGAAGCACCTTTGGGAAGCTGAGCATGAGCAAACCTACATCTGGAGCTTCAGAAAGAAAAGTCAGCTGTTTTGGGAACAGGTATGGATAGTTTTCGTTCTCTGCACTGTAAGTTAAAACAAAAATGGTCCTCTGTAATTTTGGCATTTTTTTTTCTTGACAGATTTTTACTATAGGAAATAATGGATCTGAGGCAAGCAGCCCTTCAGGTCTGCCTTCCTCCAGTCCTTGATAACTAAACAGTAATGCTGTGGAGCAGGAATTGCTTTGGGAGCTTTTTTTAAATTTTCTTTTGGAAATGATGTGCACTGCAGACCTTAAGACTATCTCAATAAATTTTCTTGTTTAAGGAAGAATGACATCTGAAGTATACTCTGTGTTAGTTTTCTCTCTCTAAGATACAAACCTTCCAAAAATCTATAAACTTTCTGCTTAGCTCATGACTTTGTGTTGTGGGCGTCTTCTTGATAGCAACCCAATGTTGCAGGGGTCTATTCCTTTTAAATATTCCTTAAATATTTTTAGAGTTTATTTACAGTCAGCAACATCATTTTTTCTTCATCTTTGGGTTATTTTTTCTGCTCTCTAAAAATTTATTTATTTCAATAAAATGAAGAGGGTATTCCTCTAGGATGCAGTAATCCCTTTGTTGTACATGTGGCATTATGGCTTCCAGGTTGATGATGTTTCTCCAGTGACCTTGAATGAAAAAAAAACTTCAAGTATCACTTTGTATAACAAATGCAAAGAAAACATCAACATAGCAATTGTTGTGACTTAAACGTGAAGAGAGTTCTTCTTTCTATGCGTTGTCACAAGACGTGTATTTATTGTCTGTCCCTAGAGCGAGTGGGGCTGGAGGGTCACGCAGCAGCCAGTATGGTGTGTTTGGGACAGAAAAGATAAAGGATCCCAGGCCCCTTCATGACAAGGCATTCATCCAACAATGTATCAAAAAGCTTTGTGAGGTAACATATTAACTTATTCTCCATGTATGTTATGAGGTGTAAAATGTGCTAATCAAAATGGTTATTTCCCTTTGTTTCAACTATAAATTTTATTTAGTGACTGGTATTCCATGTTTCTTTTGCACAGTTCCTTGTTGAGAATGCTTATGCCCACAATGTTTCCATGAAATCGCTACAATCTCCATCAGTTAAGGACTTTTTAAAGATCTTCACCTTTATCTACAAATTCCTCTGCCCTTCTTATGAACTGCCTGACTCAAAATTTGAAGAGGAAATTCCCAAAGTTTTTAAAGACCTTGGGTAAGATGATTATTGTTAGTCTCCTGGGCTGAATAGATATGCTATGGCTAGAAATTTAAAAGCTAAGAATTCTGCATTGATAGTTGGGGAGAATGGATAGGTTTCTTTATTCAGATGAGATTCTAAAAGTACAATGTTGTGATTGTTTTGTTTCACTTTTGTTTAGCTCTAGGTTTACTCTATTATTTTCAGTGTCTGCTGTACATTTTATGCTTGAACTCACAATTCTTGGAATCTTCCTTTGTAATGTAAAATTTAATTGATTATTTGTATAGAACTTTGAAAGACAAGACACAATTTTCTTTTACAGACCTTTTCGTTCATTCTGTTAGAATCTAAGAACTGGAATTTCCAGAATTTTGGATCAAAATAATTAAATTTAATTTTAGTTTAAACAAATTTAATTTAGTTTAAAATATGTTTTCCTGCCATTTTTCTTATTCTGCTTTCAAAGCAGAATGTGGAAATAACAAAAATTACTGTTATGGGGAGAAAAGCACTAAGTAGCTGAGTGGTTTATTGCTGAATTTGTTCAGTGTTCGAAATCATTAATGCCCCAACACTTTCCAAGAAAGAAAATCCTCTGCCTGTTGATAATTGTGAGTTTTCAGTCTCATTAAAAAAAAAAAGAAAAGGAGTGTATTTTACTCCTGTAGGTTTGAACCCATGATGGCGTCAAAGTGCCAGGGCTCCTTAAATGTACGTGCAAATCTCTTTTGTTCATTTCTCAGCATTTTAATAAAATTTTGTTTTAATCTATAGCATTTGAAACTGCTGACATAGCTTGAAATGCTGAAAAGGATTACATTCTGCTACATCAAGAGTGTAATTCTGGATAAAATAACTAATTCTGACAAGTTACTTGAAGTTTTGGGAGTTCAAGGAGCATCTGGATGACACTCTTGATTGTATGGTTTAGTTCTAGGCAGTCCTATGAGGAGCAAAGAGTTAGATTTGTTGATCCTTAGAGGTCCCTTTCAAACCAAGATATTCTATGAATCACCAAATGAGAAACCCATGATAATTGAATAAAATCGTGCTGTAACAACTCAACTTACTTCCTTTGAAGTACAGTACAATTGAGTTTGCTCTTCCTTCTGTACTTCCACGTACATATAAAAATGTGCTGCTTTATTTTCAAAATGTGCTTGTTTGTTTTCATCACTGTCTGCCACAGCTATTAAAAATGTATCTTCTTTGGCTGTACAGGTACCCCTTTGCTCTGTCAAAAAGCTCCATGTACACTGTGGGAGCACCACACACCTGGCCTCAGATTGTGGCAGCTTTGGTTTGGTTAATTGATTGTGTCAAGGTAATGTTTTCCTTAAGATAAATATTTTCACTTTCCAGGCTGGAATGTTAGTTTCAATACAGATCTAGTACATATTTTCTACAAATCTTTGTTTAACATGTATGTAAACATATATGTTCTTAGCTGTCATCTGGGAGCTGACCCTTAGCCTAATGTTTTAGTAACTTTTAAAGTGATCTTTTCATGTTATGTTGTGATAGGTTTTTTTTTTCTTTAAATGTATGCACTGGATAAATTAATGTATAAAAGAAGGTGGCAAAATGCTGATCTGTACATACATTAAACGTGAGAAGTTAATTAGTATAATCACTGAATAGAACATGTATCTTCTGTGCAAATGTTGTGACATCTGCCATTCTCTCCTAAATTTGAAATCTAAGGATGGAATTTTCAATTGAAATTATTCAAATGTCCATTGATTCTGACACAGAGTGGCGAGTTTTCTGTTTGGGTGGGGTGTTTTTATTTAATTTTGATTTTGTTTGGTTTGTTTGGGTTTTTAGTAGTGGTAACTGTCATTGCTGCCAACTCAGGTCTGAGCAAAATTTGGCATCTGTGACAGAAGTTGACCACTGCTGAATTAAGCACCTATGAAAATCCTGTCTTTATTTGCTCAAAAGACACGAGACAATTTGGCAGTGTTGACTGTCCAGTTCACACCTCTTTACCTGTGCGTTTAGTCAACACAGGTTCATTCCAACCTGCTTGCTGAAATCCTAATCCAGTGTTAGTTTGCTTCTTTTCATTAAATCAATATGGAAACTAATGGATGTCTTCACATTTGCTCTTTGTTGTGTGCACCTCTGCTTTTCAGCTGTACAATGCGATCAGGGAAAATGCACCATCATTCGATGACAGACAGAGCTGGGGAGGAGAGACAGATGATGGAATTGTACATAATAAGGTATCATAAAAAAGAATTTAGAATAAGAATTGCTCATTCTATTTCTCAATCCAGAAAAGCTGGATTTTGCCATGTGCTGTAACAACACAATTTAATTACAGTTTAGATTGTTGTGTCATGTATTTATAGATTCTGTTCCATTTTATAATTACAATGCTTTCAAGAAAGTAGAGTAGCATTGTATAAAAAAACTTGATCAACTATTTCCTGAGCAGGTATCATGATCAGTCTATTGGTGAAGACTGGGTATTAAACAAAATATTCTCCTTATTTTATAATCACCAAGTATCTACTGTTCTCCTTTGTGGAGAAAGGGAATCATTATGCTGTTTATTGTTTTAGTAGAGTTTCTGATATATTTTCCTTTAGGACTCAAGACTTCTGAGGTCTGCAGTGCAGTGTAAAGACAGTGACTTAATTCTAAATATAGTGACTTGTGCCAATATCTACTCAATTTTTACTGTGTAAAAATTGGTTGTAAAGTTTTATTTCTGAGCCAAAAAATAGGGTAGCAGTATAATTCAAGCTCTTAATCCAACAGTTTGCTTTCTTTTTAATTTATCATGAATTATTAGTACTACTCAGATTTAGCTCAGTGTTAACTCACAGCAGGTATTTGGAGAGGGTCACATTATAAGCTAAAACATTTAATTAGAAATTGAAAAAATCAAGTCAAATAATAATTTTGGACTAAGGTTACAATGTGATGTTTGGCAAATAAAAGTGCTTTTAAACTAAATACATTCTTCTACATTGGCACTTACACATATATGTATATAGAAAATAGAATAGAAAATTCACAATACTGGTGTAATTGCTTCTGAAGCATCTGTGACTTAGTGTCTAGCAAATTCTTTTTGGGTAACTTTTCTTTATTTCTGCAGACATCTGCAGATCAGAATTTTAATCATCATATTTATAGAAGAGGTCTGTTAAACAGATCTCCGGTTTCCATAAACTAGCCTGAGAGAATCATATGCATCAAGATGAAAAATTCTTAAATATTCCACAATCTTTGTTAAATATCCCAGAAAAATACAGTATTTCCAGACCTTTCTTAGTGTGAATTATAGGTGTCTCCTTCTGCCTGAATATATAATCTGTTGACATTCTATGTTCAAAGGGAGGAGAAAAGTTTAATTTTACAAAAGTACAGTTGAAGCATTAAAGATATTTTTGATGTCTGTTTAATTCCACTGATTGAGTAGCTTTAGACAGATATTTTACAGGCCTTGGAATTGTTGAAATGAAAGATTTTTAAATTGTTTTCAGCTTTTCATGGACTACTGTGTGAAGTGCTATGATCTTTTCATGAAAGGGAGAGATACCTTCGAAGAGTTGGATGCTGAAGTGCAGTCAAAATTAAGTAAGCTTTCAAATTTTAAGTATTCAATTTTGTTACTGGTTTCTTTTCTCCTAGCATCAGTTTGTTCAGTTTACAAGTGAAAGTGATCTAAGGGAGTCTGAAATACCCAAGTACGTTTCAGTTACTTCAATTTAATGTTCTCTTTTACATATATATATATATATTAGCAGTAAAGATGGATAGCTCATGATCTGCTATCAGCTGTAGCTGTGTCACGTGTTTTTTTAATATCTTTGTCATGGAAAACCAGTATACAATTCTTCAGATGTGAGCTCCATCTATGCAGATGGCTCTTGTTTCTGTCTGGCAAAGTTAACAATTAAAAAAAAGAAAAATATTTTCAGAGGATGCACAGCTGATAAGAAAGTTCAGCTTTTGAAAGATCTGAAAACAGCCTGCAAGAGTTCCAAACTCTATTGTGAGGGTTCTGTATGTGATTTAGCATGCACCTGTGTTTGTCTTCAGGGAGGTACAAAATTATTAGGTTTTTTTGACTCATCATTTCACCACCTACAGAAATGCAAACACAATATGAGAACAAGGAAGAAAAACATTTCTTACTTTCTGTGCTCTCCTATGAAAAGCCAGACTAAGGCCCCTTTGTTTGCAAACTGGAGCCATGAGTTGGAGAGGAAACAAGATACCACATTGTTACTGGATATTAGGAAAAAATAACCATCCCATTTTTTGGCAAAGAACAAGTGAAGCTAGGGAAAAGATGTCTCAAGAAGCAAGAAAGTATATGGATAAGAAAGAGGTTGTTAAATAAGTTTGATTTGTTCTAGCTTCACAAGGTAGTCCTGACTTGTATACTCTCCTGTGATGTGGGCTGTATGAGAGTTTGGAAACCCTTACCTCTTGGGAGTGACTTTGACATGAGGACTCTTTCTGACATGAGGGCTGAGAAACCTATTTCTCTTCTTGTTTGTTTTGGGGTTTTTGCCTGGTTGCATTTTAATGAAAGGTTTTTCTGATAAGTTTCTTGGTTGTTTTTAGTTATTTCATTAGTGTAAAATAATTATCCAGATAATGGGTATTTACTGTGCTGAAGCCAAAGTTCAGATACTCAAAATAGGTGGTGATATTGAGATGAATTTGTAACTCCACTCTCTCTTCTGCTCTCCCACAGAGGATTTATTTAATATAGATCCATTCCAGATGGAAAGTTTAGCAGCTGAAAACAAAAGACTTCAAGAAGAGATTGCAAGACTAGAAAAAGAAAAAGAAAGTGAGCCGGTTAGTAAATTTTGTCTGTTTTTATGGTGGAGTTGAATTTTATAATAATGACCTTTTCTGAATGAAGGTACTTATGATACATAACAAATGGAAAATTTTTAGTGATTTGAGATTTTAATTAGGCCAGGTTTTTACGGACTCTATACCATTATAGAACTGGGCTTTTTCTGTGAAGTCTTCAGTAACTATTTGTTTGATAATAAGCAGATATTTACAGGTAATAAGGTCTTTTATTGACCGAAATATTAATAAAATACTTGAACCACATTTTTTTAATATAAATTTCAACATTATTTTTTCAAATGTGTTGGTATTCAAATATGAGGCATAGGATTCAGTGGTAACAATATATTTTATGGAAAATACTCTGCTTGAAAAGCTGGATTTTGCTTTTAATACGTCCTGAGTTTAAAAATGGGTTCGTGACTGTGCAGGTGGCAAATTGAGATTCTTCCAACTGTGCTGAGTTTATTCCTGACTTTCCATAACCCTGTTTTATCTGCCCTCCATATATTATTAGAGTCAAGTTGTGGACTGCATGTAGTAAGACTTGTCTGAAGCAGTGTCTGATGCAAATGAGAGATGTAATGCTGAAATGCAAGAATATTTTCAGCCTTATTTTAAAGGTGCTTGACTCGACTTAGCTGTCACAGAGATAAAAAATTATTAAAGTTCTTTAGTTTTATATTTGTGCTTTTGATATTGATCAATTCTCTACTGTCTTGTCTGGAAAGTGAAGTCATTATTTTATATTTATCTAAGAGTGGTTGTTCATTTCACCCATCTCCTAGGATCGTAGAGTAACGCTACGAAACGTGAAATCGTCTCTTCAAGCAGACGTCCAGAAATACCAGGCTTATTTGGCTAATCTGGAATCTCATATATCCATCCTTGATCAAAAATTGGAAAGTGTTAATGATGAAGTTGAGACAGCAGGTAAGGCAGCCTTGATCACAGTCAGGACAGTGAAGCTAGAAATAGTCTTCAAATAATTGTAGTTCTTAGCTTGAGAGCAGAGCAAGGTACTTGGAGTAGGATGATGCTACAAATAAACTTTCCAGAATGGATTGCTAATAAAGATTTGTTTTGTCTAATAGCTCTTTGTGCACTAGAGTAATGAAATGGTAATGATTTGTAAAAATTATGTTATTTACTCATAAAATACAGAGGTGAGGTTTATGTATATTGGCAGTTATTTTATGTCCATTTCACAAATGTTTTATGAACTTAGAAATGGAAGTAGAAGCCATGAAGCAGGAGAATGCCCGGCTCCGGCACATCTTAGATAACCAAAAATACTCGGCTGCGGACATTGAGAGAATAAATCACGAGAGAAATGAGCTGCAGCAAACCATTAACAAGCTGACTAAGGAACTAGAAGCAGAAGAACATCAGCTGTGGAATGAAGAGCTAAAATATGCTAGGAATAAAGAGGCGGTATGTGAAAACCCCACTGCTCTCAGAGATGGCTGTCAGTTTTCATCATGCAAGCTTAAAATTGGAATCTAGATAATTTCTTTCCTAAATAATCTAACAAGACCATACATGTATCTAACCAGGCAAAACTGACAAGAATGGCCTCTGTTTACAATATCTCTGAAAAATGTTGCTTTTTTTTTTCCCTTTTTCTGTTTTGCGCTTAATGGAAATGTACTTTTTTCTGCATCATAAGAGATGTATCTAGAATATGAAGCATGGTACGCTGTCACTGCTATAGCATTAAGGGCTTTAATAACACTAGCATGCCATTGCTTTGATAACACAAGAAATTACTGGCTGATGTTAATATTTCAGAGCAAGGAAGTAAGGCAAAACTAGTGAATTTGAATCAATAGCTTTGCATGCATTTAGGGCCTGATTAGTTCTTTGTGTAGAAGTTGTAACATCTTTCAAGGGCCAAGTTCAGTCCCTTCAAACAGAATGAAAAGATATAAGCCTGTAAGTGTTGGGATTTTAAAGCTACTGCTTTGCCAATTGGAGAACTAAAGAAAAAGTTTCAAATGTATTTGGTGGGGTTACCCTTTATCAAGCACATTTATTAACTTAAATCCTCAGGTGCAAGTATGAAGCACATAAAACTGGAAAAAAAACTCTGGGTTCTTTAATGTTTGCATTTAATAGCACTCATTAATTAGAAATTAGAGCATTAAATAAGCTTTGTTTAAAGGCATGCTCAAGTTAGTTTGTTGTTAGGATGTGTGCGTGTGTGGCATTTCCTGTCAAAACTAATAAGAGAAGCATATTGACCTGATGACTGATCATTTGTTTAGTATTATTTTCCAGCACGTTTTTAGTTCCCTATCAGCTAATTCTCAAAAACTTGAGGCAGGAAAAATTATGGCAGATGAATATGGAAAACCACAGGTGAAACCATTCAGTGTTCTCAGCCATAGACACTAAGAAACCTCAGTGTGCAAACTCTGAAGGAATCATGAAACAGTACCTAATGCAGCAAACTGCTGGACTGGCATTGCATACAGCTCTTGAATACTGTGGAGTAAAACAAGGAATTATGGCTATAGAGAGCAACTCAGGAACTTGTTTAAAGTACTATATGAATACTTCTTGCAAAGCTTTTCACTTGTATCTCTTTCTATGATTTGTGCCCTTTTCTCCTCTGAGCAGATCGAAATGCAACTGGCAGAGTATCATAAACTGGCTCGAAAGCTGAAATTAATTCCAGTAAGTGCTGAGAATTCCAAAGGCCACGACTTTGAGATTCAGTTTAATCCTGAGTCAGGACCAAATTGCCTAGTCAAATACAGAACTCAGATCAAGGTAAGTAGAGTCAACACTGAAGGCTTTAGATACCACTCACAAAAAAGATGTGCTTCTTTGGGAATGCTGGGAAGGTCTCTCAATCTCACAATGAAACGTCATTGAAAAGCTTGTGTGATGAGTCACCATAATGACATTGTAGTATGTGAAAGAAATTTGGTATTGGAGAATATAGTAACCTAAAAAAAATAAAAGGGAAAGATGTACTGGGGTGCATCTTGGTTCAAATAAGCAAATTGCACTCGTTGGATCTTCTTGTATGTGTATTACAGGCTCCCCTCATGGAGATCATCAACGAGACTGAGGAAGAAATTAGTAGAGCCACTCAACGGAAAATTACTTTGGAAGATACTTTGGAACAGGTGAGTTAGTTAATGAAGATTAACACTAAGATACCAACCCTAAAACCTTATCTGCTGCTTTCAGTCAAACTTTTGCATGGGTAAAGTGTGGTGTGGTAGGTTGATTTTTTGGATTGGTTGGAGTTTTCTGAGGACAAGTAGAGAGTAAGAAGCTGTGAGAAGACTGCCTTAATTGTGATGAAACCTAGAAGTTTTTCTAAGAATTGGGGTCTTTGTTGGTTGAAATATTGTGTATTCCCTGAATTAAAGTTTATGTAGCTTACATATATTTGACCATAAACATTGGAAGTATTTGTTTTTAATAAGTAGCCCACTCCTGCTGATTGTATAGCTTACCATCACTGACAAATTGTCATCAGGAAGATTTTTAGTAATATTGTATTTGGGACAGTTTGAAAAAATGAGAATTTTATTTCCTCATTCTTCTACCTTTAGCTCAGTTTTTACTGTTGACCATGATGTTATGTGGTATAGAATGTCCTCTTGGCCAGCTGGCCTGGCTATGCATCTCTCCAGTCTCTTGCCTGTCCCCACCCTACTCAGTGAGGGGCCCTGGGAGGGATAGAAAGCCTTGGAATGCTGTGCTAGCACTATTCAGCAGTAGCCAAAACTTTGGTGTGTTACCAACACTGTTTTAGCCTCTTATCCAAAATGAAGCGTAACACAGGCTGCTATGAAAAAAGGTGATGCCATCCCAGCCTGGCCTAGTTTAATTGTTTTTTCAGAGCTACCAGGTGTGGTTTGTGATGGCATGGATTTATATGTTGGAATTCTTTTTGACCCATACTTCCTTGGTTATGTTTTCATCCTAGGTGAATATAATGCTAGAGGACAAGAAACGCAGTGTGAAAATGCTGACAGAAGAAGCTGAAAAGCTGGATGATCTTTACCAGCAGAAGCTTAAGGTAGAACTTCTTACAGCTTGATGACAACTTATCCTTAATGATACCCTTATCCTTAATTTTTGTATTTACAGCTAAATTTTTGGGTTGCATTTTTGTTTGGGCTTCTGCCTTTGCCTTCTTCCTTTCCTCTTACAGGATTTTTTCATTCTTTTCAGAAAACTGATTTGACTGCTACCTTAACTGAATCAATTTTCACTTTCTTGTAAGAGAATCTGGCATCATACTGTAGCAGATCCTGTAAATAATAAATTACTGCATCCAGTAATAAAAGCAGCAACAATCATCTGACCTCAGGATGTCTCCGGGCATGTGCTTAAAGGAAATTTTAGGATTAACGGAATCTGCCTGGTCTAATCAGTTTGTATATAATAAATACATTTACAGTTTTTAGTAAACATGTTTAATCAGATTCTGTAAAAGCTAAGGAAAACATTGATTGATCAAAAGCATGTTAAATTGTCTTAATGATCTCAAACTGTTGCTTCCTTTAGCTTCCTTTCACAGCACAGGAGCAGTCCCTGTCCTTTTCCCCACTTGCAGTTCAGCAACAAAACATAGCCCTCTCTGTAACAACTGAGCGGCTATTTTGGTACCTCCCAACTTCTCTGACAACACTGCTTTAGTGGGGCTGTGGTGTCCTGCAGGAAAATGTTCTTTGACCTGAGACAGTATTTACCATATATGCTCCTGTAAATCCAAACTCCTATGCCATATCCATGAAACAGGGCTATTTCACTGCTAATACCTGCTGAGGCAGGCATATATAGGTATATAAAGGCAATTAATTTAGTTTATATTTTTCAAAACCACATGACATTTAGCTTTTGATCTGTGCTCTTGCATATGCTTTTCTCTAAAGTTAAGCTCATAAAATACACACTTGCCACCAGATGTTTATAATAAGACATATTCATGTAATTCCTCTTCTAATTTTTAAAATGCTGTTTGTAAATCTTAAGTATTAAAATTATTTTTGAAGGATGATGTTTCAGTAATCTACAGAATTGCCTGTTGAGTGGACGGCAGAATTTTGGTTTTGGTTTTGTGGATTGTATAGCATCAACAGTGGCATTCTCCTTGAAGAGATGATTATTGGGAATTGTACTCTCTTTAAGACAAAAAGGAAAAGCTGTTTTCTTTCTCAAATGTGGTTGCATCTTTTTAACCTAGAAACAGTTGTTCATGATGTGCCATTTCTAAGCTATTTAGACTACCTAAACAACACTTTTTTAGTTTAACTCTGAAGGGAAAGTAGATGCAACACAGGCCTTTAAATATGGTTAAAGGAATAAAGAGATGGTTAGGCTTATTCTGGGATGGGGATGATACAGAAAACAGCTGAAACTTTAGGTTTGAGAGGGATATCCTTGGGGGGTTTTTTTCGGTTCTGAAGTTGGAGCTACTTGTATGAATTTTGAATTCAAGCATTAAGATATAATCAGGTAGCAGAAAGAAGAAAAAAAAAATCTAAATTATACCTGAGAGAGGCCATTTTTTTTTCTTCTCTTTCCTTATGACTATAGGAGATAGAAGAAGAAGAGCAGAAATGTGCAAATGAACTGGAATCGTTAAAGAAGCATAAACAGTTACTTGAGAGTGGTGTCTATGAAGGGCTCAGTGAAGCCACAAATGAATTGCATGATCTCCAAAGACAGTAAGGCTCCTAACTTCCATGTCTCCCTTGTTATTTTTGGTTTTTAAGGATAAAGATATTCTCTTGAATGTAAGATAAAGTTGTGTCAGCAGGTATCCATCTCAGTGTATTAATTTCACAAGTTAATAGCTGAAAGATGTTTCTCCTCAACAGTATTTTGCTAAAATATTTGTCTGCTGTATCAGAACTCCTGTTTTCCATGTAAGAGTTTTTTTTAAGTTGAGTATTAATATATTGTAACTTGGTTCAAATTAATACTAATGAAAAAAAAGTATGGCTAAACGTGATGATAAATCAGACTTGAAGTGATTGTTTTAAATGTCAGGAATTCTCTAATTATGGACATGACCTGAGTATCTTTACCTTTTAGATATCAAGTCGTTTTGCAAACAACAACAGAAGAGAAGAGAAAAATTGGTGCTAACTTGAGTCGTCTTTTAGAAACAGTTGCTAGTCATGTAGCATCTATAGTGGTAAGCTAAAATTTGATATTCAGAACTAAATCTCTCTAGAGACATTTGCAATTAAACACTTGGAAATTAGAGCTTAATCTTTCTAAGGAATTATCAGTTATTTAGCTGCTGCACTGAGTCTGTGTATTCTAGTTAAATTTTCTGACAAAACCTTTGGTGTAAATAATCAGAACTGATTGTTAAGTTTCAGCAATAACATCCTGTCAGGTTAAACCTGCTTCTGATTGATGTCTTTCAGGAAAGTGTTTAACTGAAATAAGTTAACCTGTGCAATGACTGCTTAAAATGCTTTAGCAGAATCAGTAAAATACAGACCATGATAGAGCTAATAAAACTTTCTGTACCTCTTTTCTAGAAATACCTTGAGGAACAGAATGCGAGAATTTACAGAGACGATGAAGAATTCATGCCTGAAGATCTATTGTCAAATTTGACCAGCATCCTAGACAGTTACAAAAAGAAGGCTGAAAGTGTCTAATCACTAGAAAGATGAAGATAAAAATGTTGCATTTCTGAAGCTCTAGTATGGTGCCTTCTAAAGGGATGGGTACTTACCTGTGTTTAGCACTGAAACTGATTTTAAGTGGAAGGAAGTAATTCTTTGTTTTGTTGACACAAATACATTTAAGAATTAAACAATATATTTGCATTTTCTTAAATGCTTTGCTCAGACTCTGTACTTTCAATAGCATATCTATGCGTTTTGGGCACACACATCACAGACAGTTCACATCCTTCCCCAAGTCTTATTTTACTAGCAAGACTAAATGTAAATGTCTGTCTCCTGCTTGTTCAGTTACCTATGAAACTGCACAGAGACACCTTTTACATGAGTAAAAATCAAAACCTCTTTTGAAAAGATTAGTCCTTGTATAGTAGTCTTGTAAATAATCTAGAAAAAGAAACACAGTAGTTTGAAAACCAAGCTTTGTCTTTAGCTGCTCATACTCCCAGATGAAACTTCACTGAACTTCTTGAATATGTGTACCAGAGAAAGCTCTAAATAGGACATCATATGAATTCTGGCTGTATATCTAATCACTTGTAGATTTGGTGCATGTTAGATACATCAAAATGGTCTAAAATGTCTGTATTCTTCTTGTTAGACCAGTTGGACAGACTTTGATGTTTCCTCAGGAAAGTAACAGTAAAATTACGGTATGGGCAGCTCTGGTCCAAATACTTTAAAGAAAGTGGATCAATGCTATGTGAAAGTAGTATGTTTTTATCTATTCTGTGTATAATTTTGTGTTAAAAAATAAATAAATAAAACCCAGCATTCATATCTTGGATAGTTTATGATGGTGTTTCCTATTAAAAGCATTGAAGTATTGGAGTGTTGTTTATATAGGTCAAACATTCAAATATACAAAGATAAAAACAATTTTGCAGTTGTTTAAAGGCATTTAGGAGCTGATAGATAAAGAAAGCTGCTCCTTAATTCTACAATATTTGAATGCAACATGGATCCCTAGGATATACAACAAAACTTGAGTTAGACCATCTAAACACAGACCGAATTTTCTAATTCTAGGCTATTTTTGCAGAATGAGTTTAAAACTCAGTTGTTCTCAACATAGTGCGTGAATCTTCTGGCCCTGGTATGAATATTTTGTTTCAGATATGATAATGATGACATTATTTAAGCTTCTAATTTTCTCTTCCTTTTTTATACTCCAGAATTCTAATTTGACAGCTAGAAAAGTCTTCCAACAGCTGGGAAGTTTTTATGCATTCTTTTGTTGTCCTCTTTTCTCTTATCTTTACAGACTTACTTTTTGTTTTCTGTAACAAACTAGTCTTTACTACATCCCAGTTCCTTCTCTTTAGAAGTTTTTTTCCTTTTGTCATCTCTTTAACATTTTTGTTATCTAAAGCAAGGTAGCAATCTAATGAAGCAAATCTATGAGCTTTTGATGAGAGCCACATTCCTTTAAACTATGTGCTTATTTAGGGGCTATGCTCTCTCTTGACTCCCCCATACCTGTTTATCTCTGCTTCTATAACTGACCTTGTGTTTTTAGCCTCTGTAGATTCCTTGCCATGTGCAGTAGTCAGCTGATTAAATGAGAGCAAAATAAATGGCATTTCCAAAAGCTTTATTTTAACCCTAATGAACATGGGTCAAAAAATCAAAATCATGATGCCTTTGCTTAATGCACTGGCCAATGAAATATTCTGAAATTAAAGTAGTGAAAATAATAAAAAAAATCCATGTTAGTAACATTGGCAGTGTGTTTTTGTTATTGGTCTATATGTCAGTTGAGCTAAACTGCCTTTAGAACCACCTGAAATTTGGATCTAGGTTCTGTAAAACATTATGGGGCTGTGTGTTGTAATCTTAACAGAAAAACATCAGCCAATGTTTACTAGGTACTATATCTTCACAATTTAAAAATTGAGGGATTTTTTTGATCCTCATTGAACATGTTTTCTCTGGGATATTGAAAGTCAGTTATTTTTGATTTGTGTTCTGGAATATGGCTTCTAAATTTAGGCAGTAGGCACTAGAACATAATTACTGCTCTTGGTTTTGGTTTTGTTTCTTTATTGGAATATGAAGTCTTGATGGGAAAGTACCACAGCACCTGTACATTTCAGTAGTATGAGTCATTTGTAAATGTTGGCTCTTGTATGGATACAGTTGCCTCATTTAGTGCTAGCGTACCTTTTGTACAGTTTAATGTGTCAATTTTTGTATTCTTACGCTCAATAAAATTTCTTATGCCTGTTTCCATAAAAGAATGATCCTTACTGCAAGTGTAGAAATATGACATAAAATCCCAATCATCTGACTTTCCTTGAGGAAGTAGATAATCATTTTAGCAGCAGATACTAATTCCCTGGCTCTCCTTGATGTTGAACGTGCATTGTGTAGGGGAAAAATAAAATACAGAAATATCTTCATGTAAGTTTTAGAGGAATAAAAATTGCTTTAACATTTTTAAAAATAGATGGCTTTTAAAAACTCTTAGGAACATAGGGCCAAGCTGCTTTGACAATTATTTATATAGTGTCCTTTTGGCATTAATCTCACCAACCAGCCTTTTGCTATCTTCATATTACATAAGTATTTCCTTTACATGACCACTCTTGCATTTGCATTATTATTATTATTATTATTTAGCTATAAAAAATAACACTTGCTGCTGTGCAAGCATGCTGGAAGTCTGTAGCTTTCTTCTTTTCTCTAGGTATGTTGTTTTTTCATATTTTGTTGTCAGAAACTCTCATCACCATCAGGAACACGGTAGTTCTTTTTTAGTTCTTTTTTTTTGGAGTACTTCTTGAGTGCATCATGTAGATTCATTCAGGTTGGAAAGGGCTTCTAATTTCATTGAGTCGAACTGTTAATCCAACGCTGCCCAGTACACCACTCAACCATGTCTCTGAGTGCCACATCCTCATGACATAAATGCCTCCAGGGCTGGTGATTCAACCGCTTCCTTGAGCAGCCTGTTTCAATGCTTGACAACTCCTGCTGTGAAGAAATTTTTCCTAATAGCCGATTTAAACCTCCTCTGCTGCAACCTGTGACTGCTCAGGCTTTAATTTTGCAGTGTCTTATATGAGGCTTCTGCAATGCTCTTCATTGATTTTGCCAACATAAAGCATGGCATGCCTATGCAAGCCTTTAGTTCTGAGCTGAGTAACAATTTGTGCTCTGTGGCTCTGTAATACTTCCAGTAGTTTGCCCGCTCTGGCCTTTTATGGGAGCTCTCATCCCTCCTTCAACTTATGTGGTAGAATTAAAAAAAGCTATATTTTTTAAGTTCTTTTTTGAAAGAGTAAGGAAGAAGAAAAAGGCAATAGCTGAAGACATTCCCTTTTCACTAACAGGGGCAACTCCCTCAATGCAATGCTCTAGTAAAAAAGGAAGACTCTGGTCTCTCATGCTAAATGACTGTAAAGCAATGGAGACTTTGTTAACAAGGGTGTTGCCTATTCACTGCTAATCTACAGGTTATTTGGTATGCAAGTATTTTTAGCACTGCAAACAATCTGAAGAGACTATATATATAATCTTTCCATTCTTCTTCGGGGTGCTCTTGTTTGCTTTAATACTGGAAACCTTAATGTATCCTTCAGAGCCAGTTAACCTTCCTCTTTTGGCAGTAGTACAGAACAGGGAATTTACCTGTTTTTTCAATACTTCCTGTCTACAGATTTTTGGCTGTGAAAACGGCCTGGTATGATGAAATCATGTATCATTGAGTCTTTTATGTTCGCAAAGCTCTGCACCATATAGGGCTATTGAATCTTCATCAGGATTTTACATTTTAGGTGCTTGTTGGAAGTTTTGATGGTATTCATTCCTTCTTAAGAAATGGAAGAAGCACAGAAGACACAAAGGCTTCAGTGTCCCCCAGACATGACAGATGTCACATCTGTTGTCCACTACTGCCCACTGGAGAGCAGACCTTTTGTGAACCCTGGTTCATAAAGGTCTATCAGTCCCAGTATTTGCCTGAGGTAGACAGGATCACTTGTCTGTCTACAGGATGATTGGCTGCACTGTCCCTCCATTACAGAAGTTCTTATCAACAGCTTCATGATAACAAGGAGCCTTTGTGATGTGTGGTCTGTATGTTTTTTTCTCTAGCATCTCATGCATGAGACCACAGTTTTAATTGGCAGTGACTTGATAAGGATTCAGAATAGTGCATGCCTTTGTATTAGTAGAAGTCATGTGGTTCTGAGAATACTGAACACTAGCACAGTCATGCATGACAACTGGTATGCCCAGCTGAAAGGCATTCACTATTCTGCCTGGAAAAGAGCATCTGGAGTTACTAGTTCTAATTATCTGGAAGGTCTTGATTAGCAATGGAAATTACATTACATTTGAAATGCAGAGTGGACACCAAATAATGGGGTCTGCTTGACTACTGCTGGGTAGTGACTTCCCATCTTCCTCCCCCTCCCAAAGGTTAGGCCATCACTCGTAACAAAGTCATAAGGAAAGTTGCAGAGTTGAGTCACACAAGACAAGAAAAGGAAAGCAGTCACAGGTTGCATGGGTCAGGCAAGCTTAGGTATTTTAAGAGAAAACCACTCATTTGAAAGACATAGAATTGTAAAGGTATAAACAAGAAATCAAGGAATGACAATTCAGCATTAATGAGGATCTCTTCCAGCAATTGCTGGATGCTTTGATTCTGCAGAAGCTACTCCTCAGGTCTTTTATTATGGGTTCTGAGAACAAAAATACTTAGCCTAGAAGCTCCTTAAATACCATCTGTCTTTTGTGTGTGCTTGTATTGGGTTTGCATGGCCAGGTTTTGGTAGCAGGGGGAGTACAGGGGTGGCTGCTGTGAGAAGCTGCTGGAGGATTCCTCCATCTCCAGCAGAGCCAATGTCCAAGGCAGCTCTGAGATGGATGTGCTGCTGGCCAAGGCCGGGCCAATCAGAAATGCTGGCAACACCTCTGTGATAACATATTTTAAAAGAAAAAAGTAAAGGTTATTGTACAGCAGAAATTGTAGCCAGAGAAGAGCAAAGTGAGAATATGGGAGAGGAACACCCTGTTAACACCAAGGTCAGTGGAAAAGGAGGGGAAGGAGGTGTTCCAGGTCTGAGATTCCTCTGCAGTCCATGGTGAGAACCATGCTGAAGCAGGCTGTCTTCCTGAAGCCCATGAAAGTCCATGGGGATGCTGAGATCCACCTGCAGCCCATGGAAGAGACCAACACCAGAACAGGTGGATGCCCAAGACAAGGCTAGGAAGCCCATGCTGGAATAGGCTCCTGCCAGGGACCTGCGCAGAGAGGAGCCCGCACTGGAGCAGGTTTTGTGGTAGGACTAGTGGCCCTGTGGGGGGCCAAATTGGAGTAGGCTGTTCCTGAAGGACTGCACACTGTAAAAAGGTCACCTACATTCCAGCAGTTTGCAGAGAAGTGTTTCCTGTGGAAGGGACCCCACGCTGGAGCAGGGGAAGGACTCATCTTACTGATCAGCATCAGGAATAATGTGTGATGAACTGACTGTAACTCACATTCCCTGTCTCCTTGAGCCACTGAGGGGAGGAGGTAGAGCTGGGAAAGAGAAAAGTGTGGGGAGAAGATGTTTTTAAGGTTTATTTTACTTTTCATTTTACCTCTTACCTGCTCAGATTCAGTTAGTAATAAATTTAATATCCCCAATTGGAGTGTGTTTTGCCTGTGGCTGTATTTGGTGAGTGATCTCTCCCTGGCATTATCCCAGCCCATGAATTCATTGCATTTTCTCTCCCCTGCCCGGCTGCAGAGGGGAGCGAGAGACCGGCTTTGGTGGGTGCCTGGCATCCTGCCAGCATCAACCAACCACAGTGCTAGAACAAAAACTGTGTGATACATGCCTGAAGAATTTCTGCATGGCAAAACACACCCATAGTGACAAAGAGAGGTGGGTGCCTGGCATCCAGCCAGTGTCAACCCACCACAGTGCTACCACAAAAACTGTGTGATACATGCTTGAAGAATTTCTGCATGGCAAAATACGCCCATAGTGACAAAGCCACGGCAATGGTTACTGTGTGACTGTCCCAAAATCCGGAGTATGAGGCAATGCCATGCAGAGACATGTCACAAATAACTAAGCAGTCAACTGGGGTTGCCCGGGCTTTCTTGGCGTCCATGGTGCCACTGCTACTGGGGCTTGTGATAAAATCACTCCTTGAAGGTTCAGGAGAAAGCAGCCAGGGGAAGGAAAAGGGTAAAAAGAAGAGTGTAAATAAAAGTGTTAAAAGCAAGGTGATAGGAAGAGAAAAAGGAGGAAACACCCTTCCAAAAAAAAAGAAAAAAAAAGGAAATGCTAATGATGCTCAGCTATAGAATACCTAATACCTAGAAGACACTCAGCTAAGACCACAGAACAGCAATAGCAATTTGAATGGAAAAGCATAGGGTCTTACATACGAGGCAGGATCTTCTCTGTGACAATGTATTTATCAAGTTTTCCTATTTCTTACACATTTTACAGGACAGAATGATGCATTTGATCCCAGTCTTTTAAGAGTGTGATTGGAGGGATTTCTTCAGACATGATCTTAGAAATCATGGCAATCATAGCATCTGTTTTATAAGAACAGTAATGCTTGAAGACATAAATCTTATACTGCAACAGCCTTTCAAATTAAAAATTTTCTCCCATTGTGCATTTGCCAGATACGTGTTCCCATGTATTTGTTCAAGAATCATTCACATTTCTACAGAGGAAGTTTTTATGGTTGATACATCCTTAATAATTTCCCGTGAGAAAGTTGACTCTGGAACTCACAAGGTGCAGTGGATTGCCATCAAACTTATTTCACGACCACTGAATATTTGGCTACATTCATTTGCCCTTGTCAGAGGTGAATGAGAACAGCTTGCTGAGAACAGCTTCTTGCTGAGAACAGCTTCTTGCTGAGCTTTTCAGAGAAGTTCCCTACTATTGCCATGGTTTCCCTCAAATAGTTACATGACAATCCTAGGAGAGCTGACATGCTAAATGCTACAAGTATCCATCTAGTGTGGTGTCCTCCTTCCAAATATGTCTTTGGAAAATAGTGCAAAACAGTACAATGATCAGATATGGAATAACTTGTTTTCCAATTTAAACTCTTCCTACTCAGTAATATTTGGATATTTATTCTAAGGCCAAAGTATATGATTTGTATGTCTACCGGGAATAATTTAATTCTTAATTTTTCTAGTCCTTTATCTCTTTTCTATTCATAGGAAGAAAAAATTGTTTTAAACCTCACTAAATTATGCATTCTCATTACATATTTCATAGCTCAATCCAATGTTTTATGAAGAGTAGATCTTCTTGTCAGTTCTGCATGTTTCTTAATATAACTCCATGTTCCTTCTTTCTTTGTGAGACCTACCAGAAGTTCCTGATTATCTTTCCTATTTTTATACTTTTAACCATAATACTTTCTTAGTTTGATAATCCCAGTCCTTTTAGGCATGCTTTCCACAACTATTTATAGCCTATCTGAAGTCAAATGAGCCTTTATTTCTACTGGATTTTAATGAGCATGTCACTTTGTAGTTTTCTTAATGAAGTACACAATGAACAGTGAGAATTTACATGAGTTTTACTCACAAAGCCCAGCTGACAGACTTCATTTGGACCACAGGAGGTTGAACTAATGGTTTGTTGTCCCTCCCCCTTCTTCACCATCTCTCTCTCAGTTGCCTTCAATTTTTAAAATTTAATTTAATCTTTTATCACATCAGTCAGGTATTTCAGAACCATGGACTGTGTTTACAGTCCTCTCAACTTGACTAAGTGGACAGTCTTTCACAAATTTTGCCACTTTATTTGCTCACTAATTTTTGTCAAGTTACTGAGAAGCAAATAAAAAATTACTAGATAGCATTTCAGTAACCCACTTCTCTATATCTATCTTAGTTTTCATGTTATGATGATAATTAATTGTTTAATTCTATTATTTGATTTCTGTCTCTCAAATGGTTTGGTTTTCTGAATAGTGATGCTATTGTTTCACACCTCAGTGGCTCAAATAATGATCTTCTTTTATTTCACACCTCAGGGTTTCTCACTAAGGTATTTTTTCTAACAGGCCAGGTCAAAGGTCCATAGAGTTCTAAATCCAAGACGCCACCTCTTCTTACATGTAAAACCTTTGTTAGCTTAAGGAGGAACACCATTTTTGTTGGATCATTTGGAATTGGCAGCATTGCACCTACAAGGCATATGTAGGCCGTAGCATCCAGTATCACTCAATGAATGGACTGTGCCACTGCAACAAGCTACTAGAGAGGCTGTGCACTTTCTTCTAGTGAAAACACAGCAATTTGCATTATGTGTATACAAAATATTTACTCTCTAAAAATGTCCAGTCATGGAACTTAGTTAATATTTGCCCTCAAGTAAAAAAAAAACAAAAACAAAAAAAAAGAAATCAGGAATTTAATTTATTCCTTCAACACAAAAAAAAATACACTCAGGATATAACAATAAATACACCCTTGCACACATACACAAAAAACCCCACTTTCCTGAGCATCATCTAAAATATCAAATTGCAAGATGAACAAATTATTGGTTACTCTACTGTTACTATTAATTTTGAAAAATAACATATCTGACCTTAAAATATGGCAGATGAATATAAATTCCTTTTTCAAGATAAGAAATTCTTTTTCACAAGGATTAAAATGATTATTCAGTTGTTCAAGAACAAAAAACTTCATACTGCAAAATGAAAACTTTGCAACTGCAGGCACTCTTTAAACCAGCTAGGAGATAGGCTGATAGCAACTTATTTTCATGTAAATTAAGTGCCTGCATTTCAGGTAGAAACATCCCTTCCTCCTTGCAATATTAATTTTGAAACTAGATTAAATAGTTCATCAAGTTTTTTTCCCAAAGCACTTAGCATTCCAAAATGGAAGTGCTGCCTCAAGTACATTGTAAAACTAAATTTTGTTTGATGAACTTATAAAGTAACAAGGTTTGACACACTCTTCCAAATTTTATCAAGTCATCTTTTAGAGGAGCTCAGAGTCACAGCCTATATAAAAACTCTCCAGACACCCTTCCTCTCTTAATCGGTCAGTGCAAATATTCTTCATGCTCATAAAACTCCACACTGCTCAGTTCCACTATGCAATTTGCTTTCTTGTAGTCTAACTGGGCCCACGGAATGGTGGAGTTATGTCCCAATGATGGCCAGTCACAAGTGGCGCTCTGCAGGGCTCGGTGCTGGGGCCTGTCCTGTTCAGTATCTTCATTGACAACCCAGGTGTGATCAAGCGAACCCTCAGTCACTTGGCACCAAGATGTGCAGAACTGTTGGTCTGCTGGAGGGGAACAAGATGCTGCAGAGAGATCTGAAGTGAAGTAGAATCCTAGAAGGACTGTTAAGGATAGGGCTTGGATCGATGGGCTCAGGTCAATGGTCTGAGTTTCAATAAGGCCCAGTGCTGGATCCTGCCTTGTGTCACAGCAACGCCAGGCAGTGCTAGAGGCTTGGGGAAGAGTCACTGGAAAGATGCCCAGAGGAAAAGGACCTGGGGCTGCTGGTTGGCAGCAGCTGAACATGAGCCAGGGTGTGCCCAAGTGGCCAAGAAGGCCAATGGTATCCTGGCCTGTGTCAGCAACAGTGTGGCCAGAAGGACAGTCTACCCTGTACTGGCACTGGTGAGGCCACACCTCAGATCCTGTGCTCTGTTTGGGCCCCTCACTACACAAGGACATGGAGGGGCTGGAGCATGTCCAGAGAAGGGCAATGGAACTGATGAAGGATCTGACACACAAGTCTTATGAGAAAAAGCTGAGGGTGCTGGTGTTGTTTAGCCTGCAGAAAAGGAGGCTCAGGGGAGGCCTTATCTCTCTCTACAACCACCGGAAGGGAGGCTGTAGCAACGTAGTGGGCAGTCTCTTCTCCCAAAACACAAGTGGCAGGACAAGAGGATATAGCCTCAAGCTGTGCCAGGACAGGTTGAGATTGGACATCAGGAAGACAGAAGACCTTTGAAGTATTCAAAAGGCAAGATTTTTTTGTTACTCATTTGTCACCTCTACTGATTTACAAACCTCCCCTACATGCCATCACAATCCTTTCCTCAAAACCAAGACTCCTTGGAAAGAAGAAGCTACACTTTTGTGAGGGTTGGATGAGTGGACAGTGAGGTAGATTGAGAAGTGGGCAACTGGCAGACCCCAGAAGGTCATGTTTAGTGGCATAGGGTATATTTGGAAGCTTATCATTAGTGTTGTCCCCCAAAACTCAATACCGGGTCCAATACTGTTTAATTTGCCCATCAATGACTTGGATGCAGGGACAGAGGCCTCCTCAGCAAATTAACTGGTGACACAAAGCCAGCAGGAGTGGCTGATACCCCAGAGGGCTGTGCCATCCTTCAGAAGGACCTCAACAGGGTGGAGAAATGGACAAAGAACCTTCTGAAGTTCAACCAAGGTACACACAGGTTCTGGCACGGGAATAACCCCCTGCACCAGCACTGGGGGGTCGACCTGCTGGAAAGCAGCTCTGCAAAGAAGGACCTGGTGGTCCTGGTGGATAACAAGCTGTCCATGAGCCAGCAGTGGCTGTGGCCAAGAAAGGGATCCTGGGGTACACTAGGAAGAGACATCACTAACTGGTCAAGGAACGTGATCCTACTCCTCTGTTCAACCCCAATGGGGCCACAATTTGTGTTCCATGTCCAGTTCTGGGCTCCTCAGTAGAAGATATGGAGCTCCTGCAGTGGATATAGTGGAAGGCAACAAAGACAACTGAGGGACTGGAGCGCCTGTCTTACAATGACAGATTTGGCCCTGTTCAGCCTCAGGAGGAGATAAGTGAGAGCTGACCCCACCAACGTGCGCATCATGTATCTAAAGGGGGATGCAAGAGGATGGAGCCAGGCTCTCCTCCGTGGTCCCAAGCAGTAGGACACGAGGCAACTGGCAGAAACTGATGCACAGGAGGTTCCACATGAACACGAGGAAGAAGTTTAGTGTGCAGGTGACTGTACACTGGAACAGATTGTCCAGAGAGGTTGTGAAGTCTCCCCCACTGGAGACACTCAAGAACCATCTGGGCACAATTCTTTGCTCTGGGATGACCCTGTCTGAGCACACATTTGACCAGGTGGCCCACTCGGGTCCCTTCCAACCTGACCGTTCTGAGATTCTGTGATTATGTAAAACAACACTGTTGGGATCCGGACTGGCCGCTTTGTTTTACGGCAGACGAAGCGGGACTTCACACCTGTGGTCCCTCCCTGGCCGCTGCCCGGTGACAGGAGCGCGCCC
>NW_005054305.1:571888-654870 GCF_000277835.1 Geospiza fortis | reverse complement strand
GCGGTGGTTGGTGCTCGGTCGCAGCGCCGGCTCGGGGGTCTCAGAGGTCTCTTCCAACCTAGATGGTTTTGTGGCTCTGTTTCTGCTGTCCGAAGTGTTGGCGTTGAGCGCCGTTTCCCGTCTGCAGCGGTGGCTGCCATTTAAATACCGTGTCTGGCGGCGCCTTTGCTCTGTCGCGTGTCCTTTCGGTTCTTTTTCTCTGTTGTAACGCGAAACGAAACTTACTCCATCTTCACAGCTCGGGAAGGTGGAGATTGTTTTCCGCGTACGGGCTGTTTCCAGTAGCTTGCTGGCGCTGCCAATAGGCATCGCCCGTTTCCGTCCTGGTTTCGTTTTCTGAGCGAGTGGTAAATGCCATAAACCTCTTAGCTGCCTGCATGTTTTACTATATGAAATGTGCAAGAAAGTCAGCTCTAAATTTCTGCACTAATTTAGTCTGATAAAAAAAATTAATTTTAGTTTCTTTATCCAGTATAATTTGCACTTCGTTTTCTAGCATGTGAATTCTATTTTTTACATATAGATGGGATATAATAAATACCTGTTTTACATTTTAATAAATATAATTATTTCCAAATTTTATAAAAATTTGTCGATTATTTATGAACAATATAAGTACTACCAAGTATCACCTTTATATGTAATATAACTATATCATTATTAAATATATAATTAATATAATTATATGTGATAATAATTAAATATAATTATTTAATATAACAGGCAAAATATTTATTGAGGAAAGAATAACTAAATAAGTAGTGTATAAATTGTTCTATGTCTGGACAGTGTTTCATGTAATGGCTTCCTACTGTGATGGAAGCTTTGAGTTGCCAGTGTCAGCAGGATAGCTGTCACTTGTGACTGCAGAGTTCTGTGTCCAAAATGGCATAGCCATGGCAGAGTCATCTTCCCTAGAAGTGTCCACAAAAGGAGTAGAGGTGGCACTTTGTGATATGATACCGTTTAGAGAGTGTGAAGTCTTGGAAGACTGGGAAGTCTTTTCCAGCCTTTTTGATTCTGTACTCATAAATAAAGGGGTTGTGGAGTGTTAGCACATTGCTTTGTCTGATCAGTGCCCAAGAAAGACCTGAATACACTACAGTGATAGGTGGATGGAGGGGGGGGGGGGGGGGGGGGGGGGTAGGTTCATGACCTTCCAAGGGTTTGTATCTCCTGTGAGTAACTGATGAGTGTTACATAATTTTCTTCAAGAATTGTCTTAATAGATCAACTGCACCTAGCAGTTGAGCTCAAGAATACTAAGTATTTTCAGTAGTTGAGGCAAATATGTACCTGATGAACCCACCCCTCTTTCTCTGAATTTATCAACGGGCTGAGTTTAACACTAATTTACAATTTGTTCTAGAGCAGAGTCCGTCTTTTCTGGGTTTTTTTACATATACTGCACACTCCAGTGACTTAATGTTTCCATACGTCCACATGGCATTCAGTTCACAGTGCTTTTGGCATATTTGCAGTTTTATTAAGAACTAAGCCATCGTCACCAGCTGTGACAGATCTCGGGTACAAACAGCTTCGGGGATTTTTTTACCAGAGAAACGTATTGATGTTTTGAAGTTGGTACCTTAGTGCTGTTAGGCAGACTTCTCGCATGGGCAGCCGAGCGTTTGAGAAGCCTGATGCTGCAAAGCAGACCTTGCTGTGTTTGAATGTGCTGCCTGTGAAAGTAAAATTTTCAAGTATAGTTTTTTACTATGTTTAGTATTACAAGCCTTGTCACCAGTCCTGGTGGCTGTTTTGGGCATTAAGGATAAAGGGGTCTGTGCTCTTACAAACTTATGCAGCAAGAACCTCAGCTGATTATTCTCTTAGAGAAGGACCTTCTCCATAACTCTTATGAATATGAACAAGGCCAAACTTTCTCCAGAGAAAGAGGTTCTCGTTTATTAAAATAGCTACAAGGAATGGAGTACCCAGGATAAGCCCAGGCACCCACACAGCAAGCCAAAACCAGAACAGCGAGCTAACCCCAGGTGCACTGAGTTCTCCCCAGAAAACAAGTATCCAAAAAGAAGAACCCTGACCCAACCGAACTCCCCCCATTTATAGCCCCCTTTGAGTCCAGGATTGGTCCATTTTTTCTCCGCATGGTGATTGGTCCATTTCCAGGCTTCTCATTGGTGGAGAGCCCGCGGCCGCCCCGGGCCGTTCATTCTGGGCCAATCATTCCTGCAGGGCTTCGAATGATTGGTCAGGTCTTCCATCCAATCCCTCTTCGACCTCGCCTTGCCCCGCCAGACCACTGTTCCGCCTAACCCTGGATCCTTCTCCTAGAACATTCTAATCAGCCCCCCCCTTAACATAATACAATTAATATAACATAATTAATACAATATAATTGAACTATACCCTAATTTAACATAACTTAACTTTTACCTATAACATTTACCATCGGTGAGTGTGGTCAGAGATGCCTCTGTCACTGCTACTTTCAGTGTAATGACTCTTTGCACTTTGGAACTGTCATCATTTGATATATGGGACTCTGAAAAAATGCTGAGACAGGTGGATTGGCACGACCTCTAAATGTTGGTACAGTGAAAACTGGACAGGCAGAGGGTTGGGATGTTTGCTATCTCATGTCTCCCACACCAACAATATACAAGTTCTAGGACTTCTGGAAGAACATTTTGGCATCTCAGTGCTCCAAGAGCTTTGTAAATTGTGTTTCTCTGAGTGTTGTGCTCCAAAGTTCTCCATTTCTGGCATCTTGAAAGTTGCAACTAATTACTTTTAGGAGAAAGTGATGAATGGGTTCACTAGCTTGGGACAGACTTTCCTAGGTTTGTGGTGCTGAAAACAGCAGGGAAATGATAAAAGCTCAGGAAGAACGATTCTTTTGTTAAGTGGGTTTTGAGTTAGTTCAAACTAAGGTGAAGTGGAATGTTGTAGTCACTTTTAGACAATCAAAGCTGTTAGGCACTGTAAGACTGCTTGATTGGGCAGATACCGAGTATGCAGCAGTGTTGTTTCCACAGGTCTCCTGTCTGGTGGATCAGCCTCAGTACAGAATGGACTTTGATTGGCAATTTGTCATGCAGCTGAATGATGTGAGTGTAGCAGCAAAGGCGCTCCCACATGATCATGGCTGACAAGGATGCCAGAAGTATTAAGCTGTTGGAAGTATTTATATTGTGAATGTCTTCCTATGGCACAAGAGGATTCTTCTGGATAGAACTGGATGTGTAGGAGTCAAATCCTACAAAAAATTATGAAATTAAACCTGGTGGTGGTACATGATGATCCTGAGTTAAAAATACTTAAGTACCTGAAGGCATGGTCTTAGGCTGCTACTTCTGAGACTTAGGAATTTTTTTTCATAATGCAGAGAGAAGGTATTCTCTTGTTTGTGGAGCAAAATTGATTCAGCCACTTCAGAGGTTGATTTAGGAGCTTATGCATGCCGTGTCTGTTGTCTTATAAAATATGCCTCTATTATTACTAAAATAGTTTTAATTAATTTTTGAAGTGTTTTGGGGGGGGGGTGGTTAAGTAAGTACTTTTTTTTAATATCCCCTAAGTAGTTAATGCATATCTGTGTAGTTGGAAGTGGCTTTATATACTGATCAATTAGCCTTTCATTCTCAGTGTTGCAGGAGGGAAGATTTAGGGAAAAAATCTTATAAGAGGGTGGAGCTTATATGGTCTTCATTCTTCATCCTTGTAGCGATCAATCCTAAAGCAGAAACCTCTTAATTAAGAATAATACTAGCTTGAGTATTCAGGTTGTGCCCATGTGGAGCAGTCATATAATTTCAGTCTACAGAATGATGAAGTTTTAAGGTGAATAAGGGGGTTAAATGCTGTGTTTTGCTTCTTCTTGGCAGTACTGTTTTTTGTGCTCCTTATTGTTGTCTTCTGTTAGGTCTGTGCCCCGCTGCTTCTCCTGATGTTTAGAGTATAATTCAAAAATACTTAGTAGCAATAAGCAGAATAGAGCTAAACTGTTGGCAGCTAATATGAGATTCCTTGCTCACCTTATCGACATGCACAGTGGAGCTGGAACACTTCAGTTTGTTGCCGAGATGGCAGAAATCCTTCAGGCACTTAGAGAGATTATGCTCTTTTGATAGCAGAAAGGTGTCTGTGCTGAAAACTGCACAGAAGTTTTGCCACGTGTGAAGCGATTTTTGAGAGGCTTTGAGGTGAACTACCAGTCTGAAGACAGTTAATGGTACTAAGATTAGGGTTACTACTTGTATAGGAACCAAACTCATTGGTAGATGCTTCCTTAGTTCTTCTGAAACTTCTCCTCATTGTTGTGATCTCCTTGCATAAAAAAAATTTAAAAAAGCATAGATCTGTAATCTGTATAAAAAGTAAGTATCCGTAATTTAAGTAGATACTCAAAATCAGGTATCACAATAAAACAAAGTTTTTTGCTACTAATCTTTTGTCGAGCTTCCCATTGTATCCTAACCTATCTACTTACTATTTAAATAGAGTATTTTGCCAATCCTCCCAAATAAATTGCAGTGTTTCAATGAGCCAAGATGCAGAAAAGGATATTCATTAAGATGGTATATGGAAATAAGCATAAGTGTAGTATCAAATCAAGACAAGAAATAAGTGAAATTTTTGGTGAATATTTGCTTAATAATGCATAATAAATAAAGTATAATCAAATTATTTGTGATCAAAGGAAAAAATATTAGGAACTTCTGCAAGTTTATATCACCAAAACATCATTCTGATAAATGCTTAATAGAGATATTTCTATTAATGATGAAATCAGTCCATCTTGCAATAATTGTATTTTTGTATTTTAAGCCCTATGTTTGTTTAGCAATTTTAGCAGTTCTATGTAACCAGAAACTAAAAATAGATGTATTTTAAACATGCTATGCATATGCAAAGCAAGTTTCTCCTTGATTTTTAAATATACTGTTGGAAATACTGTAAGATCAGTGTAAGATGCAGCAATGCTATAAGTTTTTTCCAACATTATCAAACTGTATTTCAGACTTCACTGAAATTGTTACTGATGTTTTGATGGGAAGAAGGATGCAGTTTGCCTGCCTTTGTGCACTTAGGTACAGCCCTATGTGTATCAGTTGATTTGGAAAACTGAGTGGCGTGTAGGTTCCTGGTCAAATTTGAGTGTTGACAACAGTCAGATGAAGAGTACCTGCAGTCTTTAGGATTAGTTATCCAGGTGCAGTTGTTAGATGTGACTAAATATTTTTTGGTTTTGAAGAGTGGTTTCTGAATTCTTATTCCTTTAACAAGTGGTGCCATACAAAGTATTTTGGTAGGAAAATCTAGCATGAGGTTAATGTTAAAATTGTGGCTGATAGCTGCACTGAGTATTTGTGATTGTGATTTTAGACATGGTAGTTTGTGAAGGTCTTGTGGAAGTTACTGTCTAGACTCGGACTAAGTCTAGTAACCTATTCTAATACTGCATCTTGTGATACATAGCAATATTCTAAGTGTTTCTGTTAAACTCTTAGTTCTTAACTTAGTTCTTAACTTCTTAATATCTTTTATTGATTGCTTTTTGTAAATATTTAGGAGTGTATCAACTGAACTTCTGAACGTAGTGAAGCTCTTAAATATGACAGAGAACAAGGACCTTGAAGTTCTGCAAATGTTATCCTCTGTAATTTGTTCTTTAGATGGAGATGGTGCTGTCAGTAAAGGATGGTTGGAAAATATTTTTGGAGCGTTAGTGTTCATTGCTAGTTTTTGTCTGCAGATAGTCTCTAAAAACCATTTGACCAGAAGATACGGGCTCCTGTGTATTTCTGTAATATATAATTTTTTTATTCTAGCTCTAAGAAATGCTTAGAAATAATTTCTACCTTAATTTTTAATTTTAGCTGCTCTTCTAGAGACTTTTGGATTCCTCTTTGTTGGTGTCCAAATATATTATATATGTTTGTGTTGTGACATTAGAGAAGCTTATTGAGATTATGATTAGAGATGACTGTAATCATCCTGCCCTGCTACCATGAGTGCTTAGTCCCAGGTCCTCACTAAGACATCCTCAGCAAGCTGTCATTGTGTTGAGAACTGTCCTAACAGTGGATTGGAAGTTTATTTGATTAGCATTCTTAGGAGGCACGTACAGTTGTTCTTATATGCTTCCGGCAAGATCGCCACTTAACCTTTTTATGTTTTAGTTTTCATATCTGCTACTTCTATTAATTACCTTAATATTATATAGTTGTATGAATAATTGAGAGAGATGATACAAAAGACAGTTCTTGGCTTGAAAATCTGGGATTTGAGAATGAAATAGTTTCCCTTAAATCAGTACTATCATTTCATCCATTTGTTGATGTAAGAATTTCTCTCAATTTGGACTGATAAATCTTCATTAAGTGGGCTAATTAACCGATAAATTCATGTCTTTCAGATGGTAATTTGGTAAATAGCATGGGATATTCAGTTAATCAGTGCAAAATTAGAGAAGGCTACAGCCTTCTCAGTGTTTGGATGTGGCTCTTAGCTTCATTTTTTCAGATTCCTGGACAAGTTTTTGTAAAGCAGCTGCTGGATCAATTTGAAATACTGAAAAAGCTATATTGCCTTTTGCCATGTTGGATGGCTAAGTGTATAACCATGAAGGAGAGCATTGAAAATGACATTACCAAATTTCTTTATGTTTGACTAATACAGTTCAGGTTTGGGAGAGTGAGAAAACAAGGAAGCTGTAGTTATAGCTGGAGGGAAAGATGCTTGTCTGTGCTTTGAAATGTAAAACTCTACAGTTACTCTATATTAACCACTGACCTCAAATGGCACAGTAGGATGTTAGCTTTCTAAAATCCGTATATTTTAATGCTTAGTTTTCCTGCTCTGAGCAGTTTTATAGTTTTATCTGTACAGATTTGCTATGTGGAAATTTGTGTAATGTGAGAGGTAAAATTGAAGTGATCTGAATTCAGAAGAGTTAAAAAGTATTACTCCAAGTTCTTAAGTCTGAATATCAGTCTCTGTCTCATCTGATCACTTGTTGCATTTGTTTCACTTGTACCAAGTACTGTGAGAAGTTCAACATTTTTTTCTAATTTTGCTGATGGATAATAACTGTAACTTTAATGTGGTCACAGGGAGAAAGTAACTGAAATATGGAAAGTAGGCTCTTAATGAAACCATAAGTAGTGTTTAAAAATATATTCATGAGTCTGAGTAATAGGGATGGAAAGAGAGATGTGGGAAATGATGAGGGCAAGCTGCGGCAGAGAATGCTAGAGCTTCCTTCAGGGAAGAATCTGGCTAGAAGTGCATAAAGTACCTGTCTGAATTGTCACTGCAAGACTGACTGGGTTGATGGAGTTTGATGAGACCAGGGCTGATTTTACTTGAGTTTCAAAGACTGGAAAGGCAGGAGAAGGTACAGATATTTATTTTATTATTTTGGGAAAGAGATTAGTGTTGGACATCAGGGTGCAAAAATGAAAGTAAAAGCAGAACATTTAAATGCATGTAGAAAGCAGGATAAAAAGTCTAAAGGTACAGTAAACACATTCAAAAGAAGGCATCAAAGTGGCAAAGATTGTTCAGGTTCAGAAAAATAAACTTCAGTGTTTTAACAGTAAAGAATTTTTCTGAAAGAAATCTTTATTATTTTTTTAGATGTGTGATATAATTGAAGAACAAAGACTTCAATATCCAACGTTAAGAAATATTAGGTTGGTTTGGTGTCTCCGGAGTGCAGTCACATATGGGACACCCTCTAGATCATAACTGTTGTTGTAGTTTCACAGTCTTGTTCCTCTGCCCTCAAGTGGGTTATCTATAAGACAGTTCTTCCTCCTTAAAATTCCTCTTGCTCATTAGAGCATATTTTTATTTTATGCAGGTAAAAGAGTAAACCACCCTAGTATGGACAGATTTGGCTAAATTGAGAAAACAAGCAATCCTAAATTCCACTGTGTTCTTAAGAGATTATGTGATTGCTCATCAGTAGCTTGTGACAAAGTAAATAGACTGTGCCTTTTCTTGTTTTAATGTATCTGAATAGTTTTTGGTCTACTTAGTTATCATAACTAAATAACCTTCAATTTTTATAGGCATTTGGCATACCTTCTGATGAAACCTTTGTTATCACCACAACAAATAGGAAGGAAATCACAGAAGATAACTTCAGTAAGTATCTTAGATGACAAAATAATTACAATTATTTCTTATATTGATCATAAAGGTCACATGATAACTGTTTGTGCTCTATGATGTACAAGAATTAACTGAAAGTACAAACCCTGTAATAGTTTGCCAAAAATTGCTTTAAAATTACTTTCACAAACGTTTTTGATGAGTTTGTATGATGACAGTTATACTAAATATCTTCTGTCACAAAGTCTGTAAATTATAGGAAAAAATTATATATATATGTAGCTGTCGCCTGAGAAAACTTGCATTCTAAAGCTTGGAAGTGTGAAAAGATATTCATTTAAATGTTGTTGTTAAATGCTGAACAGGCAACGCCTAGGACAATACACAGATTACCTGCAGCTAAGCCCGTACTTGTTTTGAGAGCAGAAGTTGCCTGATGTAGTGCTCTTCAATGTACTTTACATTTCATCTTCACTGCAGGCGAGCTTGTTCACGATGGAGTTACTTTATATCTGCTGCAGTCAGTTGATCAAATGTTGCTTTTGGCAACCAAGGAGCGAATTGACTTTCTGCCCCACTACGACACACTTGTCAAAAGTGGCATGTATGAGTACTATGCCAGCGAGGGCCAAAATCCTTTGCGTAAGTACCTGCAAAAGTAATCTTGTGTAAAAGCAAAAGTAATCTTGAGTAAATGATGTTTATATGAATATAATGTGGTTATGAGCAATTCAACTTAAAATTATAGCTGCTAAAAAATAGTCTTAACTGTAAAAGAAAAATTAACTGTGTTCTTCATAATTTTTTTTTAATTAATAAAAGTAGCCACCTAAGAATCCAGATTTATAGAGATACCTTCTCAAATACTTGTTCAAGAAGTTTGAGTATTTTAGAAGTAAAATAACTTTAGCCTGAATAGTCTTGTGCATGTCATTCAGACAGGTCAGCATTTGTGTTATCAAGATTTTGTCTCCTGTACTAAACGGTAGACTTTGTGTTTGAATTTAATGAACAGTTTTTGTGTGAGCTACTATAGAATGTTTTGTGCCCTCCCATCTGGGGTGCTACAGGGCTTAACTTATCAACAAGAGCAAGTATTTCTTTAAAAAGATGCTGCTTTAATCAGTTTTTATCGAAGTGGTGCATGAAATATGTAACCAGCATTTTGTATTGTTTTATTGAATAAGTTACTTTCTGTTCATGGCTTCTCTGAAAATTCTGTCTGTGGCTGTGATTACCTTCTAAGTACTATGTAGTTCATAGGTACAGCAGGTTCAAAATTGCACAGAAAAAATTCAAAAAAATATCAAGAATCAAGCATGATACCATTCCTGTTGTTTTAAAACAATATAAAAAATGTTTATAAATAGCAGCTGTTATTTTTAAGGACCAATCTTTCCCCTTTCCTCTTTGTGCACATCATTTTTTCCGTGCCCCGGCAAAGGCACTGTTTTGGTTTGCGTTTGGTGGTACTGTTGAGTCAGTGGTACATCCATCCTCTGCACAGGAATTGCTCTGTGAGGCCACTGAGAGCAAGCATTCTGTGGAGATCTGTGCTTTATTCCTGCCAGCAGCCAGTAGTGGACCTGTGGCTTTCCAATACAGAGAAACTGACCGGAAAGGCCAAGCTGGGCCTGGTCTGTAGCAGCCATACCCTGGTGGAATTTGATTAAATAGGCAAGTGTAAAGTATTGTAAGGACTCTAAACCTTAGGAAAAGACCTTTCAGTTGTTAAAGGATGTTAAAGGGTGTGGTTTATGGGACACCGGGACACACCCTTGGGGATAAAGGAGTAGAAGAGTGCTTGCAGTTGCTTAAATGACTTTTTAGAGCACAAGAACTATTGATTTCTATGTGGAAGAATTCGGGTGTAGAAGGCAGGAGAATAGCATGACTGAGTAAAGATCTCCTGGTCAAACTGAAACGCAAGAGAGAATTGCACAGCTTGTGGAAGCAAGCTATAGAATAATAGCAAGCTAGAGAATAATACAGCAATAATAGCTAGCAAGCAAGCTAGAGAATAATACAGGGATATTGCCTGGGAATATACAGATGAGATCAGGCAGGCTAAGGCACAGCCAGAGCAAATTTGGCAAGGGATGGGAGGAAGGATAATAAGGGTTTTACAGATATATTAGAAAAGGATGACCAAAAAAGTTGCACCCTAAATAAATGAAATGTGAGGTGAGGAGGTCTAGGGGCAGCTGACATGGGGAAGACTGAAGTACTAAACCAACGCCTAACCAATTCTGAGTGTTGATGAAGGACCGTTGTTCTTTGCTATGGAAGAGTAAATATGGATCACATAACCGATGCTCAACTACTCTACAATGAAGAAAATTGCAAAAAAGTGCAGAACTGTTTTTGTACTTCGATGACAGCTTGAGGGAAAATGCCATGTGCTTCAGTGTTGCTGTGTTACACTGATACTCAAGGGTTTTCTTTTATGCGTCTGAAGTGTGTGGCCAGTGTAAATTGCACTGTAGCATTCTGAAGAACTCTGCAAATTGTAGGAAATAAGGTTTCCTTTTTAAAGAGACTGACTGGAAATGTCTGTTCACTAAAGCTGGTCAGTCAGATTGAGTTAATCTGAATTTGATGTATTTTTTTTCAGATTAAATGCAATTTTCCAGTAAACTTAGGTAGTTTTACTTTAATTAGGTAAGTGCTCCAAGCATTAATGGTTAGAAACAACAAATTTGTGCAAACAGTTTGCCTGACTATTTCTGCAGTGTATTGCCATGGATCTGACAGAAATTTGGTTGTATTTACCATTCACTGAAATCCTTCAACCATTTCTACAATTTTCTTTATGTTTTCTATAAAATATTAACATTGTAGTTTTAAATGTTTCACAAAATTTCAATTCAGTTTTCTTCAGTTAATTCATTCTTTCCTCAATATTTTAGCAAGTCAAAGTCCATTTTTATGTACTTTTGACTCACATATGAATCATAAAAATTAATTTCTAATCGTGAAAGGGACAAATCTGTCTTTTGTTAACGAGATGGTTAGTTTATCATTGTTCTTTCTAACTATTGTGACATTGCTATTAGGAGATATGAGAGACTTAGTGATGAAACAAATAATAAAGTACATGTAGAAAAGCTGTTTTATTTTTTAAACAAGATGTTATGTGATTTTGATTGTTCTGACTGGGCTTAGGTCTTGTCTGTGTTTAGGTAATGTGTTTTCCTAATTGTTGAAAGAAACTGCTATAAGTGGGTGTCTGTTTTCTGAGCACTAATAGGGGTTTTTTCGTCAATTTCTTTAGCATTTGCCCTTGCTGAATTGATTGACAATTCTCTATCAGCTACCTCTCAAAATACTGGCATTCGGAGTATACAGATAAAATTGGTAAGATAAAAATGCTTCAGTGTTTTCAGACCTAGTTTGCGTTATCCTTTTTTTTCCTGTTTCTCCTTGTTGATTTGTGCTGTTTGTTTGTTTTTCCCCAAACAGTTGTTTGATGATTCCCAAGGAAAACCAGCTGTTGCTGTGATTGATAATGGAAGTGGAATGACTTCTAAACAGCTTAACAACTGGGCTGTATATAGATTGTCAAAGTTTACAAGACAAGGTGACTTTGAAAGGTTAGCAAGTTCTAAATATTTCTACAACAGTTAGCAAGCTCTGCAAAGGTCCACAAAATATGCTTTTAAGGCATAGCTGTATACCAACACTCAGCTAAACCCTGTCATTTTATGATTACATAAATAGACCCATACTTTTTCTAAGTAGACAATAGAGAAGCTTTATGACACAAAACTGCTCTTCTATTCTTGTGACACACTGAATACTTTTTTGTTCTTGGGACCTTTTCTAAACTGTCTTTTGCTTGCCTGCATACAGTTTGGGGCATGCTATGTTCTGCAGGGGATTTTTGTGCCATGTTCATCTCTTACCTGAAAACCTTCCAGTAGTGCATTAAATGACACATTCAATATCTGTTAAGCTACTGCAATAACAGATGGTTTTAGTTCAAATTTTCTTTTCTTTTTTAATTTAAATTTTAATTCTGTGTAATGTATTATAAATTGCACCTGGAGATGTCTATTTTTTGATGCAGGCTACACAAAATAAATGTTTTGCATTTAAAGAAGAAAGTGGAGGTTCTGTGGTGGGTTTTGCTACTTATATGAATTTACTTTACGGTTTTGAGTCTGTTCTCAAGCAGTGTTCTACCTGCACAGCCAGGCTTAATCCTAGTGTATAAAATTCCACAAAATCAGTTATGTACAGTTTTTGAGCTTCGGTCACATTTTAAGTACCTTAAGCCTAGGATCATAAATGTGAAGATGGTCATAACTAACTTGTCATATGAGCAGGTAGTGTAAAAAGTACTATGGCTGTGGGAAGTGATAATATAGCTGGGGGAATTGAAAACATCTCGAAATAGAAAGTTGATGTCTTTTAAGCATCTCGAGGTAAGTGCATAAAAAGTGATTCTGGGTCATTTGTAAAGAAATTCACTGCTTCTTGAAATTGCTGTAGGCAAGTTTAGTAACAGAAATGTGTAGTATTCCTAAAATGCAGATTTAAACTGTGGATTACTACCACTTAATGCAAACAGAGGTCTACATTATAGTAGGATACCATCTGCACCTTATTTTCATTTGGGACTGCTGTGATTTAAAAATAAATGTTTTTCTAAACTAGATAAGGCTGTTTAAAGTGACTTAAAAGACATGGAATTTCACTACAGATAGCATGTTATCTCTCCAAGTCTGCATTTAATAGTTGGTTGGCATTATTTCCCACTTTGACTTAAAAGTATTTTTATGAAAGGATGCTGTCAGAAAGATCAGGCTTGGTTTTTAAGCCATTTTTATTTAGTAGGATTTGGTTTGTGAGAAGGGGCAGAAATGTTTTTTAAGATGACTTAGGAAAATACCTACTCTGTCATTATCCTTTTAAAAAGAGTACATCAAGAATTTCAGGCACATATGTTTTAAGCTTGCGGTTTTAAAAGGTGTAAAGTGAAGGATTTTTTAACAAAATGCCAGGAGGAAGAATTTAGTAGAAGCTTTAGATCAAAAGTATCTTTGGGTTTTTTAGTTATTTTTGTCTTGAAAAAATTTATTAAAGACACTCTTATTCTCAGTGATCACTCAGGATATGTACGCCCTTTGCCAGTGCCTCGTAGTTTAAATAGTGATATCTCATATTTTGGAGTTGGAGGCAAGCAAGCAGTGTTCTTCGTGGGACAGTCTGCCAGAGTAAGTCAATGTCTGACTTTAATTTTATTTTAGAACATAAGCACACAATCAGATTGTTACTTCCTAACCTTTAATCACAGCATTAAAATATTTTATGATGTTAATTTTAAGTCTTATTTTGATTTTAAATGCTGTTTCTTTAATAAAATCAGATGATAAGCAAACCTGCAGCATCTCAGGATGTTCATGAACTTGTCCTTTCTAAAGAGGATTTTGAAAAGAAGGAGAAAAACAAAGAAGCAATATATACTGGATTCATTCGAAACAGAAAGGTAAATAGCCTTAAGATTCTCACATTTGTAATTGAAAGTCTTTTCCAGGTTAATGTGATTTAACTGTGTAATATTCCTGTAATACTTATCTGGGGATATCTTCATCTTAGTGAATAATTTGCACCCTGTAGTGTAAAAGGAAGTAACCAAGAACTGTGAGACACTAAAGACAATTTATGCCTTTTTTTAATGTGAAGCTTTTTCCTCTTTTCAGTTAAGGTTAATTGACAGAAATGCATTATAGTTTTACATGTCAGGTTAAGAAAAATGCTTAAAAATACTTTTCTAAGCACGGCAAATTTTTTGTTGTGTAGGAAACAAAAATGAATTTTCTCTGAAGCAGTAAGGAGTAAATTAGGGAACCAAATTGTACTTGTTTAGAAATATGTAAGACTAACCTGTATATGGGAGAAAAGTCCAGCCAGACCAACAAAACACATTGGTTTTAGAAATATTCATAAATATTGTAAAATAAATGAACTGTATAGCTGAAAACTAAACTCAGCAGTCCTGATGCTTTTCATGAAGAAAAAGAACCTCAGTAAAAAAGCTGCAAGATAAGGAGGAAGATTGAAAAGAACTGGACATTTTTGGGCAAGGAGGGAGAGGCAAAGATGTAACTAAGGGTGCAGATGGGAGGAAAAATGAGTGGTATGTATGACAAGGTAGTCAGACCTTGAGCCATATCTGGTGGGTTATATCGGTGTTCTTGGTGTTTCATATGGATGAGAAAGGAACAGTAGGTAAATAAGGTTTTTATCATGCTAATTCTTGGTCAGTGAGTTGCAACAAAAAATGAATTGTCAGCTTTGGTTTTATTCTCTCTACAATATCAGACTCAAAAAATAGAAACTGAAAATAAAAGCTGACAAAATCTGCTTTATTGTAAAGGGTACAAATGCTTTCCCTCCCTGCTTGATACTTAAGAGAAAGGTTGGATGATACAGAGTAGAAGACAAACTAAGGCAGGCATAAGTTGGAAGAAAGTAGCTGAATGAGATGCATAGGTGCTACTAAAGAGTTCAAGAAGCTGGTGCAATCAAGTGTTTGAAATGTTGTGGTAATAATATAAAATCAAAGTTAAATTGACACTGTTAAAATGCAAGTAAAATTCTATTTAGAGTTAAAAAATAACTTGTAACTATCCAAGAGGGAGGAGATGATGTGAAAAGTAATAGAAGTGAAGTGTGAAGATAATAGAGGTTTCCCTAAAAGATTCCTAAAACTCGGGTTTTGGAATTTTTTTGCAAATCATTGGAATACCTAGGCCAGTTCATTATATTGGTGTGAAATAAAAAGTGTGAATTCATCTCCCTAAAGACTTGAAAAATGGTCTGCACTGCACATAGATCAGCAAGAGAATACTGTGGCAGAAGTAGAAATTGTAAATGGATTACTAGCGTGAGAAGAATAATTGAGCCTTTGAGCCACTTAGTTGGTGAAGGAAGTTACTTTTGCAAAGAAATTAAGATGTAACTATTATGAAACAAAAAGAACTTTAGAACAAGGCCATAACACTGAAGAGAAGTGATATTAATGGTATCCCTGCTGATCATCTTTCCTTGATGGGTAATAGGCACCTCTCTTCACTGCAGTCATTTCTCTGGACCATTGAATATTGCAAAGAAGTAAATAGTAATTTTCTAGTTGAGATAGATGCTAGGAATGTAGGGGAAGGTGCCAGGGTAGTTTGTAATCTGTAGTGGGAAGGCAGCCAGATAATTTGGGAGTGATATTTTGAGGACTTTTTTGGTCTGTAAATTTCTTCCATGCTGTACAAAGTGACGCTTGTTCAGCATAAGTGTGCAGCTTCTAGGTTTGTCAGATCACATGGGGATGAGGACCAAGCAGCTCTGGCTTTTCTTTGTTATTGCCAATCCCATCCCTAGCATAGAATAGTCCAGGCTATGCTGTGGGCAGGAAAAAATGTAGTCTTCTTTGATGAAAAGTCTCAAAAATTGTTTAATTATCCTTTTAGCTAAGGAAAGGTCTTTGATTCCCTGGGGAAAGTAAGTCTTGATAGAACACCCTTAACTATTTCACCTAACTGATTAGGTAGGACACATCTCCTTTTGTGCCTTAGTGATGTGGGGTTTGTCTGCTTTCCTGCGAAATAAGGCATGTAGCTGCATTTACTACAACATATCTTCTCAGCTGTAGCAATTGTTTGCATTCACTAGAAAGATCTTAATCTTTGTTTTAAAAATAGGGTTTTTTTCTGGATGTACTAAATGTAAGGGATTACTCGCTGGTCCAGTGTGAAGCATGACATCAACCACTGTGTCTTCCTGCACTTTAGAAACCTGTCAAAAGAGCAAAGTGCATCCATTCAGGAAAAGACAGTCAGTAGTTTCTGGAATGAGGAATCTCTTTTCTGTTAGACTACTTGACATTTCACCTGGAATTGATTCACTTTTCTTTCTTTTATAACAAAACTGTTTCTTCTGCTTGAGTTTCTGCTATAGAAAGCAGCTTATCCCTTTAAAAGCCAATAACTTTTTTTGGCTTTGTTTTCTTAAAGAGGACTTAATGTCTTGCACACTTAATGCTTCCGCTTGATGGATGAGAACATGGATATTACACAGTGCTACATTCAGCGTGATTAAATGCATTTTTAGAGGGCACACTTTAAGTGCTGTGATGAAAGTGAGTTGAAAATGAACTGGATTAGTGATGTCCCATTCTCAGCTTGTTGACTTTAATTTGGAAACCTTTATTTTAAGCTTTAATCCTTTGTGATACTTAGCATCATGTGTTCTGTATTACTTTTCTCTTATGCTTTTTAATCCCTTTCAAGTTGATGGGAGTTCTGAAATTCAGTTTACATCCCTGCTCTTATTATTTTACTCTTTTTGTAGCCATCTGATTCTACTCACATCAAAAGTGATGATGAAAGATTCCTTCATAATCTAATATTAGAAGAAAGGGATAAAGAGAGTTTCACAGCAGTTGTCATTACAGGTGTACAACCAGATCACATGCAGTACTTGAAAAACTACTTTCATCTTTGGACAAGGCAGCTGGCGTAAGTTGGTGATTTAAAAGATTTGATTTAAAAGTGGGCTACTAACAAAGTCAAGTAATTATGAACTGCTTCTTTTTTGTACTTTGACATTGGCCTTATTCTTTTTAAGGCCATTGATATTTCAATTAGCCTCCCTATCTAACCAGTTTTACAGAAATGAACTCAACTGAATGGGGCACCCCCAACCAAAGATGCGACTTGATGATTAATACATAATCCAGTGTAATTTTTACATACATATCCATACATATCCACTGTAATTTTTAGTAACCTATTAATTTAATGGTGTATTACTAATGTAAGAAGTTGTTTATCTAATTACTAATAACTTCATCAGTTACTTTGCTCACAGCCGTGCTCCTAACCTTGGTACCTAGCATTGTATATACAGTTTTAGGGGATCTTTTGGTTGGTTGACTTTTTTAAACAACAATAAAAGAAGGTACTGCTCTTCATCCCAGTTTAAGAGGGAGAAGGATATATGACCCTATCTGCTCTGTACTGTAATAATGTCATCAGTGGGCCTGCAGAGCCTGGAGATACTTGTTAATAGTTTGGGCTTACCTGTTACGATGATGGATCCATCTGTGAATGTAAACTGAAATACAAAGGCCTAGACCAGTTTTGAAATCTGGCAAACTACACAACTTTGTTTTCAAACTATGATTTTATTTTTGTAATACCTATAATCTGATAATAATAGATGTACTTAAAAAAAGGGTTAATATAAGAATTAGGTAATATCTTGCTATGTGAAATATCATTCAGTGTTGCACATAAAAACTTGTTACTGAAACCATTTTTAACCTCATGAAAATATAGGGTACATCTACCTGCAGAGGATAATTTAGATCCCTCATTTAGCTTCCAGGTGCTCATCCAGTGAACACTCACACTTTAGTATGTGTTAGTTCTTTGCAACCATCTCCTTGAAGTGAAAGAGCTGCCTCTGTTTGAGATGGAACCCAGGTACAATTATTCAGATATATATGCCCTGTAGCTGTTACAGTAAAACCACTCACTTAGCCTTCCAGTGCTACACAGTCCTCTGTCACTGTTTCAGCTGTAATGGCCCTTTCCCCTCAAACACTTCCCCATTCCCTTCTGCCATGCCTTTTGCCGCACATGCAGGGTACCAGTTTCATTCTGCTTTCATGCACTGCAGCACAGCCCTCATTATTTTGGATGCTTTGAAGTGGAGATGAACCCGTAAAATAACAATGTCTTAAGGCCAGGAGACTGCCTTTTGAAGTCTGGAAGAACTGCACACAAAATACTAAGCAATTTGGACATACTATAAAATCCTGAGCAGTGAGACCAGGAGGAGCTTTTTTCTGGGAACCAAGATTTCTCTTTGGGGAACATTTAGTGCAGTGGAGGTCAAAGGCAAGCAGCTATAAACTTGCAGGTGCATTTGACTTTAGTCATGCATTCAGTCCCCTTGACTAGTACAATCTCAATTTTCTCCAGACCATCCCCCAGAGCTTTAAGGATTCAGTCTTTGAAGTTGGAAGAATTAGCTAGCTTGCTGAAAAGTTGAAGTAAATAGAGTTAAGTTCCTCAGTTTTCTCAAATCGCATTTCTCTATGAAATTATTTAATCTATTTGACCACATGGATTTTTTGAAATTTCTTAAATTAGGAAAAATGCCAATTAGAAAGCAACATTTACAACTGAAAAACTATTTCTATTATGCAGATCACATCCATGACTCCTACCTATATTCAAATTTATGTAAATAATGTAAAGATAGTGATTGTTTGTTACATATTTCTGTTACTATTAGATGATTGATATAAAACTGATATCAGAGACAAAGTGTGGAAAGATTTGTGGCTCTAGTTCTGGTTTCCAGACTGCAGAACAATATACAGTAGGGGTTTTTTTGTATTTTTTTTCACTTACTCTTTTTTTTTTTCAAAATTTTTTCCAATTATTTTGCCCAAAAAGTGGTCCTAGTGTGATTGTGCATGACAGAGATGAGAAGAATGAAAAGGAGTCACTCCCTTTAGTAAATCTTTTATACCAGATATGTGTTGTCAAGGAGTTGATTTATAACAGTGCAACAAACCAGTTATATTTTAATAAAAATAAAAGCTTATTTAGATTTTTTTTAATTATAATGTGCAATTTTTAAATTTCACTTGCTGATTTGGTTTTTTTTCTGAAATGTATTTCAGGCATATCTATCACTATTATATCCATGGACCAAAAGGAAATGAAGCTAATGCTGTAACAAAAGAAATAAGCCCTTTCAACAACATCGATATTCAGGTGAGAGATTTTATACATGTTAGTCAAAAGTCCTCTTTGATGCCAACTTATTTTTTATTGTGCCTGTTTCTCTGTAATCATGCATTTTAAAATACAGCATTCAAGATGTGTATGTAGTTTAATTTTTTGAAGTAATTCTGTTTAGCATTGCAGTGTAGGAACTAACTCCTTTGCTGACAGTCAATTGTCAAAGTGCTTATTACTGTAAGTCTTTTGCTCTAAGGAAAATCAACTTGTTTTCCTTTTTTCCAGATCTCAATGTTTGAAAAGGGAAAAGTACCAAAGATTGTCAATCTGAGGGAGATCAAAGATGACATGCAGACATTGTATATAAACACTGCAGCAGATAGTTTTGAGTTCAAGGCACATGTTGAAGAAGAAGGTATAGTTGAAGGCATCATCCGATACCATCCCTTCCTTTATGATAAGGAAACATACCCTGATGATCCATGTTTTCCATCAAGTAAGTGAAATGTTTTGCTGCTTGTCAGTCCTATCATAGACAGTCCTACTACTCTAAATATTTTAATGAAATAAAAACCAGAACAACTTTAAGTTGAAGTGTAAGTATTACCTGATTTAGGTTGTGACAGAACAGAAAAGTTCACATTCTTTTGGATGAACAGATCTTGTGAATTGTCTGTTGTGGTAACTCATTCCTGTAAACTTGATCTTTGGCATACCACCATCTGATTCCAAATTATAAACTCTTAAGGAATGTACTCCAGTTGAAACTTTGCACTTTCTTGATTGCATCTTTGCTCCAACAAATTAATAAAATATGAGCAGTTGATTCAAGAGATTTCAAGAGATAAAGATTCAAGAGATTATAGTATTGAAATACTGTAAAGGACAACATATAGTCTGAAGTCTTTAGTTTAAAATTTGTTTTACTCAGTTGTGAGTTTTCAAATGCTAGGGGTTTTAAAATTCCTTGTGCTTTTTTTTTTGACAAAACAAATCTTGAGTTAATTGGGACAAGATTTCATGATACTAGAAGAGCAGCAATTGAAACGAAGGAAAAAGTAACACTCAAAATTTTAAGGTTTTGAATTTGGTAGTATTTAACTTCCATTTAGAATTTTTCTTTACCTTACTTAGTTTTTCTGCTTGGTATTTCTAAAACAGGAAAAGAAATGTAATATTGTATGTAATGAGCTTGATATAATGTGCATTGCTTTTGTGCTGAATGTAATGACAATAGTACTTCTTCATTAAGATTGCTATGGGTTTTGATATTATATTCGTTTTTTTAGGAAATATATTTAGGAGACTGTCTTTCTTTTTTTTTTTTTAACAAGGATTAAATGATGATGATGACGATGACTGTTTTTTAGTAGAAAAAGGTGCCAGAGGAAAAAGGCCTATTTTTGAATGTTTTTGGAATGGAAGATTAATACCATACACAACTGTGGAAGAGTAAGTGGTGATGTGTTTGTACAGTCTCTTTCTATAATGTAAACCTCTCTTTATGAAAAAGGATTGTAATGACTTTCTCCTTTTAAGTTTTGACTGGTGCGCTCCTCCGAAGAAGAGAGGATTGGCACCAATTGAATGCTACAACAGAATTTCTGGTGCATTGTTTACCAATTATAAGTTCCATGTCAGCACAAACAAATTCACTTTCATGGATCTGGAGCTGAAGCTAAAGGATAAGAATACTCTGTTCACACGAATCTTCAATGGACAGGTAATTACTGCATTCTGTTAAGTGTTTCCTCTTGGTGAAGTTCAGTGCATGTAATACAGAAACCTTTGCTCACTGGTTATTTGTTCATGTCTCTCTGGTTTAGTGAGCAGTAAAGCTGAATCTTTAAATCTGAAAACTTAAGACTCGGTATTTTTCCTTTTATTTTCTTGAACAATTACTTTATTTAGTTGTTATATGTCAGTTTTTGTGGAAAGACCCTCTTCGTAAAGGAATATGGCTGCTGGGAGAAGCACTTTTTTTGTACTTGAAGTGTAGCTTTCCTCAAATTTTTTAAAGTTTTCAGACTGAAGAATCCTTTTTGTTCTTTGCTTCTGTTCCTGTGTTTCTTTTTCTTTTCTGTTTGTTCTTTTTGTGTGTGTGTGACTTTTTGGCTTTCCATTTGAGTACAGTATCTCTGTACTCTTACAACTGTTCAGGCTTCTGATGTGGTCAGATTCAAATTTTATAATACATTGTTAATATGTACTTATTTTGTAATCTCTTTATAGGAGCAGCGAATGAAAATTGACAGAGAATTTGCTCTGTGGCTCAAAGACTGTCATGAAAAATATGACAAACAGATAAAATTCACAGTCTTTAAAGGAATAACTGTACGTACTGATGTATTATCCAAAAGAATGCAGAGCCCTTGGACAATGTATGCTGCAATAGAGTGGGATGGAAAAACATACAAAACTGGACAGCTGGTGAGTTAGTTAAACCCTATGAAAGGCAGATACTGTGCATTTGATGCAGGAGTAATGAATTAATTGGTGTCTTCTGCTTATAGGTGAAAACTACTAAGACTCATCCAATATTCTATGGAAGCATTGAGAAATTTTACTTGTATGGGGACCATGATGGGGATATATTTGCCACTGGGGGAGAGGTTCAAATTGCTTTGGTAAGAAGAAATACAGAAAGGATTCACACAGCTAGTGTGGATATTAAATCTTTAAACATAGTCCCTTGTCTGACCTGATTAAATTACTTTAAATAACAGTAAATACCTTTAATGTAATTTTTTACAGTCAGCAGTCTAGAAATACTCAACTTGAGCTTTAATGTGACTATATTAAAATTATTATTCATTATGAACAGTCTGATTTATTAAGATTTGTGTATGGAATAAAGTATCACAGTTAACATCAATTTTATATTGTGCATCCATTTGTAACCCTTGTGGTTTCAGCAAATTTTAAAACAGTGTGTTGTAGTTTCACCAGGTAGTATTTGTTAGCATATTGCATTATGTCTGTGTTAACTTGTTTAGTCCCTTGATTGGGAGGTCTTTCTCATCTGACGTATTATAAAGTCTGGCCACTTAAAACTGCACTGAATTTTTATTTCAGGAACCACAGGCATTGTATGCTGAAACGAAAATTATTCCAATCTCAAAACTTGACAGAACAGTGTCTGACAAAGTTGTTAAAAAATACATAGAGGATGAAATGGCAAGGTAAGCACTAAGTAACAATTACATAATTGTGGAGTTCCTAATTATAGTTTTTGTATTTAATCACAAATCAAACAAAGTTCAGTTTTATTCCCAAATGGGAAAGCAGTCAGCTGTTTCAGTAGAAACCAAAAAAAAAAAATAAACCAAGAAGAAACAGATTGGGATTTGGTTTTTCTTCCCCTACCACAAAAATAGTTTCATGTGTATTTAACTAAAGGTAAATTGCTCTTTATTTTAACTTACTGAAAAAATGTTCACCCTTTTTTTTTTCAATTAGACTTCCTGATAAATTGTCAGTAACATGGCCTGAAGGAGATGAGTTGTTACCAAATGAAACAAGATTTGCTGGTACACCAATAGGTATATTTTTTTCTTCCAAATACTAAAGCATTAAGTGCCAATTAAAAAATATATTGTGCACCCTTGTTAAAAAGACAAGCATACAGAAATCTCTGATCACTTTTAATCCACAACATATTTTAAAAGTCTGTCATCTTTCATTTTAAATTCAGGAGCATTAAGAATAGAAATTTTAAATAAAAAAGGAGAAGCAATGCAAAAACTTCCAGGTACAAGCCACGGAGGTTCAAAGAAACTTCTTGTTGAACTCAAAGTTATTTTGCATTGTGAGTATTTCATTATATTTAATTGTATCATTATTATTTTTAAAGTGCATAATGGATAATATGGTACTTAATTGTATAATATATGTATATATTTAAAATACATATTTGAATTTGACAAATGGATCTCGTAGTTAGACAATATTCCATCAGTTCATGTAGCATTTCAAAGCCACTTTTCATGAAATGACTACTGCTCAATACCATGTATTGTCTTGATGGTGTATTTTGATTACATCTTCTGTCACAAGTAAGGAGGGCCTAACAATTCCAGCCTGTTCTACTTAACCTGCATAAGAACATGGGTAAAATGGATAGTTTCTGTAGTTAATGTAGCAATTTACATGAGATGCATAAAAGTGGGGATCAGACTTGTTTAGTATCTAACATAAATTCGCTTCAGAATTTTTAAAAAATCAAGGGTTTTTTTTGATTTACTTCTTTGTGGTTTCCATTTTGTGGGTACTTCACTTGAGGTTCTCACATTGCATTGTTAAGAGTTGCGTTCTGTCCAAGGCAGCTGAAATCGCTAAAGTTTTTTTTGTTTTGAACACAGAATTAGAACACTAAATTCTCTGAAAACTCCAATTCTGCACATGTCAAATGTATTTGAAACTTGTAGAAACCTAAAATTGTCTTTCTTTCTATACACCATAGGAAAATCCAATTCCTTTATCTGTTAGGAATTGTAAAAATAGCTTTATGAGCACTGAGGTTATTGTAGTGATACATGCCAAGGAAACCAAATTGAAGTGTCTTAGCTACAGTTTAGTGCACATGTCGTGAGGCTACACGTGGTATTTTAATGGCACTTGTTCATGGGAGCTGGCTGCTGTGCATGACCATTGTCCAGCATAGTGTGCTGTGGCGTAAAGAGGTTGGAATTGAACAAAAGCTGTTCATTTAATCTAGATTATCAAATTGTCTCCTATTAGCATGTGTGACACACCAGTGTTTTGCAAACTTAATAAGATAGGGCATCCTGATGTCAGGAAGTATGGACTTGAGAGAGATCTGGTGTTTCTGTTGTTCTGTTTTGTCAGGGTCATTCCTAGGATCACTGAAAAGTCTGCCTTCAGACCTTTCATGTCTCCTGACCCATTCATTGATGGAAATTTGTACTTTTAACTGTTTCTACTTCCTGTGTTAGATTTTTTCTCTACTCAGTTGAAGAATCAGTAGTGTAATCCTCATCTTCACCAGAACAATGAAGAAATCCTATAAGTGATGATTTGGGCATAGGACACCTAGCAAAACTCAAACCCTTAATTGTATGAGTGAGAGAAATGTGGTTACACCCATACAAAGGCCAAGAGCAAATATAATGTACAAAACATTTCCTTTCTCTTTTGAGGAGTGGAATACTTGGTGAACTGTAGTATGGGCTACCAAGAGACGTGAGCTATGAGAAACCTGATCTGTTACTGGGGAGTCTTATTATACAAGCTTCAATTCAAAATTAGGGTTTGAATTAGGGTAAGAGAATGATAAAATCTCGTTGACAACTCTTACTTTATCTTATGTATGCCATTTGGTGCAAGGACAGGGTCTTGAAACACTTTTGCTTAGCTATAAAACAATTTGTATTTCTACTGCATTTCTTTTTATTCTGTGTAGTCTTATTGCAGTCACATTCTATATTCTGAAGTGTGTTTTGGTGGAAAATAAAAAGTATTACTACCTCTTGACACTTCCAACAATAAATCTTACTTCTGTATTTATCTTAGGTTATAGAACCAGTCACTAAAACTGCCTCAGAGTTCCAGTGTGTTATATTTTTGTATATGTCTTAATTCTGCAGAGGTTTATAAAGACAGATAAAACAATTTGGAGAAAAACAGGAATTTTTTTTTCCAGTTATATTTTCTGTCAACTGCACATTTTTATCATTGCTCCCATTTAAGCAATTTTGCTACAGTCATTTGTCAGTTTGATCCATTGCCAGCATGGAGTGCAGAGTGCTCATAGTTACAGGGAATGTACAACCAAAGAGCTAACAAAATTCAACTTTACAAACCTGCTTCTTTCAGTGCAGTGTGCCTGAGGCTAGCAAGTTTTAATTAAAATGGGATTAGACAGGGAGCTCATTTGTTTAGCTGTGTTTAGTTGTAAAGCTAAATTGATGTTAGTTAGATCCAGAAGTTATAGTAGTACTAAATAATAAGTTATACTAATGCTTGAAAAAGTTAAGAATTTTGGTGTAAAATTTAAATACATGAGCTAAGTATTTGTTTTGCAGCACCTACTGAGAATAAAGAAATAATTTCCCATATCAGTCAGCATGGAGGCAAGTGGCCATACTGGTTTAAAAAAATGGGTAAGTTGCATATTCAATATCTTCAGTTTATTTGTAATTTTTTTTTCTTTCTAATTGTACTTTTATATCTGTTTAGAAAATCTTCAGAAACTTGGTGACTACTCCTTGAAACTGCAAGTAGTGTTGAATGAAAGTAATGCAGATACTTATGCAGGAAGGCCTCTGCCATCTAAAGTATTTAAATTTACTATTGTAGGTAAGAATTCCCATCTTTTTTCCTACTTTTAGTGTTTCTGTTTGATTCATATTATATCAAAATTTGTCATGTCCTAGTTGAGACATGGTTTTCGGCACTGAAAAGTAGCATTTGCATGTCAAATTTGAAGAATTTCCAGGAAACAATGGGGTTTTGTGGTAGGTTTTGATCTCATGTGTAATGTGTTGGCTCTGTGGCAGGCAGTTTTACATAAAAAATAAAGCTCCTGGATGTGAACTTTCTTAAATGTACATAAAAAAACCAAACTTAAACTTCATTAGAATCCCGCTTTTTCCTCATGCCATTGACATAAATACTCTTTCATAAAACTGGTGTTCATTAGGCCAACTTTCATGGATAAACCACAGAAATGCATTAAAAACAGGTTATACGTTTAAAATAAACATGTTGAGATTGAAGTATTTTTTAAATTAATTAATTAAGGAAGAATGCTATGCAAAACTAAATTCTCATTTGGTTGTAATGGATATGTCTCTACTGCAATTTCATCATTTCAGAAAGGGTCAGAGTGAAAGGAGAGGTGGTGAGGTAGCCTGGAGCTTGATGATGGTGACAGTTATTGTTGAGTGTTTGTGGCTGAGAGAACAGGGAAGGCCAACAAGGCAGATGCTGTGGTGGGAGTCTGTTAGAGACCACCCAGCCAGGATGGGCAGATTAAATACATAAACAGCTGGCAGAAGTGTCACAATCACTAGTTCTTGTTCTCATGGGGGACTTCCCATTTACCAGATGTGTGCTGGAAATATAACACAGCAGGTAGGAAATGACCTAGGAAGTTCCTAGAGTCTGTTGAAGAGAACTTGCTGAGATGACACAACTGGTGAGTGAGCCAGCTGGGCAGGGAGCCCCATCTCCTTTATGACTTTCTCTTTGTGAAGAGAGAAGGACTGATGGGTGGTTGGAGGCTGTCTTGAGCATATGAATCATAAAATGGATGTTTACAGTGTTCACTGTTCTTGAAGTAAGGAGAGACTGTCCACCTTGGACTTCCAGAGGGCAGGATTTGGCCTGTTAGGTGAGTGGTTGACAGAGTCCCTTGGGATGTAGTTCTGAAGGACAGAGGAATCCAGAAAGGCTGGAAGAAGAAGAGCAAAAAGGAAGTTCACAACCTGAACTAAAGGAGAAGACTCTGGCCTCTTCAAAGATCTGCCTGTTAGAGCTCTGTGGAAAGAGACCCTGGACAGAGTGGAGGCCCAAGCAAGTTTGTTGGTATTCACAGTCACTTCCAAGCTCAAGTCTGGATCATCACAATGAATACAAAGTCAGACAAAAATTCCTGGAGGCTTGCATGGATGAACAAGGAGCTACTGGCAAAACTCAACGCAAAGAAGTTTACAGAAGGTGGAAGTGGAACCAAGTAACTGGGGAGGAATACAGACACCATCCAAGCATGCAGGGATGGGGTTAGGAAAGCCAAAGTCCAATTGGAATTGAAAATGGAATCACTAGCAAGTGATGTCAAAGTCAAGAAGATAGACTTCTTTAAATACATAGGTGACAAAAGGATGGCTGAAATAAACATGAGCCCACTGTTGAATGAGGCAGGGAACACAGGATGTGGCAAAGGCTGAGATACTGAAATTGTCTGCCTTAGTATTTACTAGTAAGACAGACCTCAGGAATCCCAGACCCCAAAGATCTTCCTCTGGTGAAAGGTCTGGGACAAGGAGGATACACCCTTGGTGGGAGATGATCAGGCCAGGGAATACCCAAGTCCATGGGCCATGATGGGATGCCATGAGCCAGAGAGAGCTGACTGATATCCTTATGAGGCCACTCAGTTGAATAATCATGGCAATTGAGAGAACTTCCTGATGTTTTGAGGAAAGCATCACTCCCATCTACAGAAATCAGGAAGAGGACACACAGAGCTACAGGCCAGTCAACTTCATCTCAGTTTGTGGGAAGGTGATGGAGCAACTAATCCTGAAAACCATTTCCAGGGCATGTGAAGGACTAGAAGATCGTCAGGAGTAGTTAGCATGGATTCACCTTCTGTGATGAAAGGATTCGCTTAGTAGATGTTGTCTACCTAGACTTCAGCAGGGTTCTCATCAGTAAGATCCCATACAATCCTTACAGAGAAGCTTATGAAGTTTGGACTGGATGAGCAGAGTGAGGTGAATTAATGAACAGTGAGCCTAGAGAATGGTGATCTGTCTAGTTGGAGGGCAGCAAGTAGCAGTTACCCCAGGGGCCAATACAGGGTTTGTTCCTGCTCAGTGTCTTCATTCATGATCTGGATAACAAGACAGAATGTACCTTTAGCAAGTCTTCCTGATAACACAAAACTGGGAAGAGTACACCTGAGAATTTGCCACCATCCAGAGTGACCTCAACAGGCTGCAGAAATTGGCTGTCTAGAGCCTTAGGAAATCCAGCACGAAGGGCGAAGTCCTGCACCGCGGAAGGACAGCCCCCTACTTGCCCCCCAGGTATATGGAAAGCAGCAGGAAAGGACCTGGAAGTCCTGGTGGGCAGCAGGTGGACGCAATGTGCCCTCACAGCAATGTGCCCTCACAGCAACAAGCAGCAGCAACCTCTTGGGCTGCATTAGAAGCCGGTCAAGGGAGGTGATCCTTTCTCTCCTCTCAGGATTGGTGAGCCTAGCTGGGGTACTGTGCCCAGAACTGGACACTTTACATTACAACACGCAGACATGGATATTCTGGAGAGAGTCTAGCACAGGCCCCTGAAGATGAGGAAGGGACTGGGCAATGCTGAGGCCGTGAAACAATTTTCCCAGAGAAGTTGTGGTAGCCCCACCCCTGGAAGTGTTCAAGACCAGGTAGTATGGGACTCTGAGCAACCTTGTCTAGTGGAAGGCGTTCCTATCCACAGCAGGGTGGGGGTTGGAACTGGGTGATGTTTAAGGTCCTTTCCAACTCAAAGCATTCTATGATTCCATGATCTCTTACCTGAAAAAAGTCTGGGGGAGCAGTGACTGCTTTGCCTGAAGATGACTCGTGGGGGTCTTACCAATGTCTATAAATAACTGAAGGGAGTGTAAAGAAGGTGGAGCCAGGCTTTTTCCAGTAGTGCTCAGTGACAGGACCAGAGCCAATGGGCACACACTGAAACACAGGAAGTTCTCTCCAAACATTAGGAAATGGGTTTTTCACTATAGAGGTGGCACAGTAGTGGCACAAGTTGCCCAAGAAGTTGTGGAGTTTCCTTTCTTGGTGATATCAAAAGTTGTCTAAAGATGTTCCTGGGCAGCTGACTCTAGGTGGTCCCATTTGAGCCAGGGGCATTGGATAAGATGACCTCCAGAAAACCCTTCTGACCTCAGCCATTCTGTGGACTTTATCTACAAGAGGTACAGGAAGAGGGAAAGAAAAAAAAGCTAATTTCTTTGCATTTAATATCAAAATGGTTGTTTTTGTCACAATTTTGGGAGGTGCAGCTAACATCTGTTTTCAGAAGATCAAAGGGGGGGAAAAGTCAATGTTTTCTATTTCTTGCACAGAAGAGAGACTTTGAATGCAAATTCTTGAGGCAGAAAACAGTTCTTTGTATGTAGCATATTTTTCTAAAAGTTTCTATGTATTGGCAGAGTATAAAGAGGTGTTCTTGTATGACAGTAAAGGGAAAAAAAGTTTGGCATTACTTGAAAAGAGTAGTTATCTAAACATATGTCTGAAAAAATGCCATGGAAGGCTCAAGATATTTCTGTGAACTTGCAAGTAAAGAAGAGGAAAAAAACCACTTGCTCTCTGAACAAAAATGAACCTTTCCTCTTCTTTTATCTCTTTATCAAAGTGAAAAGAGAATCTTATTATTTTCCAATAGTAGTGTGGCTTCCCCCAGTATGGCAGCATTCAGTTAAAGATTCCTTCAGCTATAACAACTGAAATGAACAAATCTCAATGGAAAGGAATGAAACTTTGAAAGACTGATTTAGCTAATAGTGTTTTGCAGAGATAAACAAAACTCTACAACTTTTGTGAAAGTTGTAAAGCTGGTATGTTAATTACAGCGCTGGACTGAGAAACAAATTACTCTATTTCTCTAACAGAAGGTTGTCACTGAGTGTTTATAGTTGTTCTTGACAAGCTAAAAAATCACCATAAATGCTGGTTAAAACTGAGCTTCCTAAGTCAATCTACAAGGTTTGTGTTTTTAGTTCAGACATGTTCTTTTGGCAGTTACTCACTGTAGACACTGTAAGGTTGTAGACAACACTGTAAGTTGTAGACGCTGTAAGGTTGAGGTCTTTCTCTTGTTATAACCAGTAACTAATTTTGGCCAATAGAAGGTATCTGTCGTCTCTTGTGCAAAGGAAGCTCCCTGATAATGGACACCCCTAGGTTATATAGATAGTTGTTAATTTGAGTTTGAAATTTTTTGGTAGGATATTAATTTACCATGTAGCTCAGCATGCATTGCTTCTTTTTTCAAAGGTCACTTGGTCAAGACATTTTGTTTCCACAAAATATGATTCTTGATTTACATGCTTCAGTTGATAGACACTCCACTTGTTACCACTGTTTGGTCTTGTTTGCTAGTGCCTAATTGGAGGAAGTGTAGTGGGGCCAGGTTTCACAGGAAAGATACACTCACGTTTCTTTTTCTAATACTCATCATTATATATCTTTATTTCTCAAATTTGAGACAGTTGTAGAACAAAAATGTTCTGTTGCATGAATGATTTACTTTACCAGAATTAAAGCAATTGAATATTTAGGAAAAGCTGTCCACACAGAACTTTTTCACTTTCAGGTGCTGTATTGGTGTTTTGAATACTTTGGGAATTTTGACTATCCTGTTATTTTTCTTGTACTGTAGTCTCCCACTGTTATATTTTAACCATTGTTTTTATTTTGGTATAAATTAAAAGAAGAACATTAGCATAACTTTGGTTATAACAGTATTCTGAACAGCCTGTTTACTTTGTGTCTGAAAACCTCTTGACTTAATTGCAGCCTTAATCAAGAAAAAGCCAAAGAGCACACATAATTCTTTCTAAAAATGTATTGTTCTTTTCTCTTAGAGGGCAAACCAGAGAAATTTTTGGTGGGTCTCTTGGAGCTTCCTTTTCGAATTGGAGTACCTTTTAGTATTCCTTTGGAATTGCAGGATGAATTTGGTCATGCAACACGCTTGACAAATCGCATTAGACCAATTCTGGAAGCTAGGTAATTCAGCCATCTTTTTTTTTTTGCCCTTTCTTTGTATGACAAAATATAATAATACTTAAAGGTTTATCTGAATGATATTCTGGGAATTTCTCACATAAATTAACTGATATTTTTCCTTTTATTTCCATAAGAATGTCTGAAAGTATCTTGTATATTAAAACATTGTTTTTGTTTTTAAACTGCTTCTTTTATGTTTTCTATATATTTTTCCAGTGGATTAACACTGAAGCATGAAGACATACCTGTGGCAACAAAGTGTGTCATTAAGGGAGTTACTGCTAAAGGCTGTGTAAATAGTTGCCAGGGCAAGGTAGGCTAATAAATTTAAACTTGAAGTAGCATATTTTAAAAAAAGGACAGAGAGAAAATAATTTTTGTGTAAAATGAATTGTCACATAGTTTTAGCTTAAGTTTGGTCTACACTAATGACTACAGATATTTCTTGGGATATTTTAAAATTATCTCTTAGAGCTCTACTTGGAACAATTTGTATTTCCCATACCTGCACTCTTTTCACAGCTGATGGGACTGGAGCTAGAAGGGTTGAGCAATGCGTGGATTTGTGGTAGAGTGTACCCAGCAACACTGGGTAGTACCAGCCAAATCAACTGTCTTAGTTTGAATTAGTGCTGAGATTGATTTAAGCCAAATCATCCTGATGACTTCGCACTGAAAGATGATAGGGAGCTAAAGAAGATGAAATCTTCCATTCTTAGTTCAGATGATGAATAGTAACACCTAATATGCAGGGTGTCTGCTCAAGCCTCTTTAAGTGTTTCCACTCTTCTTGTTGCACTTACACAGTTATGCTATCCACTTACACACTTTTGTTACCTGAAGCCAACCTGTTGCTGATGGATTCCCAGCACCTTGTCAAGCTTCTACTTCACTGTAAAACCCAAAATGTACATTCCATATTAAAAATACTTTTTCATAAAACAGATATTAATGCTTTTGATGAATGTAGATTTAAATATTTTTAAAATATTTTAAAAACTATTTATAAGGCATATTTACACAGTATTTTAGCCAGGTCTCCATCCTTTCATTTAGTCTGATAGTCTAGTATATTAAAGACAAAGCTAGGAGATGAGGTATCCCATTTTACTGTTGATATTGTTGCTTAGAAAATAGCAAATAATGTTGTTGGTGGAAAGATGTATGAAGAGGAGAAAGAGTATATATACTTGATTATTGAAAATTAAAGGGTGTTCAGTGTAGTAAATTTTGTAGGCAAAGTTCAGAATCTAAGGTGAAGGGCAAGAACAATGACATAAAATGGAGTGGATTATGAGAAATAAAGTGTGTAGGAGCAAATGTGCCAGACTTTAGCAAGAGATAAATTTGGTGAGGGGCAAGACCTAGAATCCTTTAGAGAGCTTGCAGTATAGAAATAATATTGTACCATAATAATTAAAAAAAATATTCTTAATATTATTTTTCATTATCTAATTTTAATTTGAAAATTTGTTTTAGTGATGCAGTTTACAGCAGTTATTTTTCTTACATCCTTAAAGATAGTTGGACAGTGATAGTGGTGCCTTGCTAAGGAATAACAAACACAGAATTTGCAGACCCTTATTTTAAAACTACTTTTTTTTTTTTTAACTGCTCTATTTTTCCTCATTAACACAGCCTCTGAGCAGGAAATGAAAAGTTATGACTGCTTCTTTTTGTAGTTTCAGAATCGTGTAATTTAACATATAAATCCTGAACTGAACATCTCTGATTATAATAACATGGAAAAGAGGTTTCAGTACAGGGGGAAAAAAATCTTTATTTTTTATAGCACTGCAAGACAATTTCTAGGGACTTCTGAAATTAACATATATATAAATTGACATGATTATGTGAAACTAATACATGGTTTAATTTAAGGTAATAATTAAAGTATTCTTTTTATTAGACCTTTAATCTGAAGATTACTCTTCCTGGTTTGAAAGAAGATACACAAATCATTAAAATAAGATTGCAGCCCGGTAAGTATCCTTAAAATATTTTATGAAATTCTGTTAAATTTTATTCTGACACTATTAAGGAAAGCTTCTCCCAGGAAAGTAAAATATTTAGTGAGGCATAAAAAAGGATTCAGGTGATGACTGGAAAGGAAATAAAGCCAAGAGCATCTCATTCTTGGCAGGAGTATCATTGTACTCACAGTACAATCTTATCTACTATTCTAGGGGCTGGAATAGGTCTGCTTATTTGAGACACATTTTTGCCTTTTAATTACTTTAAACTACTTAAATTAAAGTTTTAAAATTACTTTAAATTACCTAAATTAAACTTTTTCTAATCTAGTACCACTGAAATCTTCTTGTTTTCTTTAGCATTAAGACTTTTAACCTGTACTAATCAGTATTGACCTGTTCTCCCTGCAGAATGAATAAGTGCTCATTCAGTTTCTTAACTGAGCAAAGGGGGATGCTTTGGTAATTGAATTGTGTCGGAAATTTTTATGTTACGTGAATTTATCATAATGCAAGGCAGGAAGATAGAGGTCTGTAGGGACACTGCCCTTACCAGAATTTTATGTTTTCTGGACGTCTTGATTCCCTTACATGAGAGGAGTCCCTTACATGAGATCTTATTGTCCCTTGTTACCCGAGTTTTTCTGGATTTGGGATATAAAGTATAGTATAAAAGCTAAGTTTTGGCCTCCCAGATTACCAAACTTCAGGCTTGCCCATCTCATTTTGTAGAGATACTGTCTTCTACTTTGTAAGACAACAATGCACAGTTTAGTCCATTATTCTTTATCCTTTGAGGAGTTAAGGGTTTATGTAGAAAAGAGTGAAATGATAGGACTTGAGGCAGACTGTGTTGTGTGTTGCTGTTATTTACCTTGGACTGTTACTTACCTTCATCCTTCATTTTGCTTTTGACAATGTAGAGGTACTTCACTGCCTCTTTCCTCTCACTTGAGTTATATCCTTGGCTTTGTAAGCTTGGTTTTTGAGGAAGGAATAATAAAAGCTATTTCAATCTCATTCTTCAACCAATGAGTTTGAAATAGAAGATTTAATAAGTCATGCATAAAGGATGCTTCTGAAAAATTACCATCTTTATTCCTTCAGAACCTGTCTTTTAATAGTAATCTATTACTTCCTTCTCTTTTTAAAAACTGATAAAATAATTATGCATTCCAGGAGATAGACTTATCTGAATAGCTTCACTTTATTATCTAAGTAATGACAACAAAATTTTCTTTTGCATTTCTTTGCATGCAGATTGTAGCTGTGATAGCTTTGGTAATTAATTGGATACCTCAACATTAATATTTCTGGGCTTATCATGTCACAAGAAAGCTCAAAGTTTCTTTTTTGATGAATGTGAATCCATATAGCATGTAAACAAAATTATATCATGTGTTTGCAACTTGTATATTCTGAATTTCATCATGTTTCTCTAAGGTTTCTCTACTAAAATAATTCAAAAGGTTGGAAAATGGTATGTGTTGAAGGACAGAAAGTCTAGAACTTTCCAGTACAAACCAATATATATACCTGAAGTGTTTGAAATGGTTTGTTACCACAAATACCTTGGTAGCTTGGCTTTAAAATCTCTGAGATAGCAAAAACTTAAATTTAGTGTCGCACAAGTTATCCAGAATGTAACTATTGTTCTGCAATTTTGCATTTTTTACAGGCCCTCCTCGTCAATTGAAAGTAAAACCAGATTCCGAAATTCTAAAGATTGAAAATGGTACAGCTTTTCCCTTTCAGGTTGAAGTACTGGATGAATCAGGAAATATAACAGCACAGCCAGAGTTGATTGTTCATTGTAAGGTAAACTGCATTTCATACTATGCCATAAGGATTTTTATTCTTGCTTTTTAAAGGGCTGGAAGAAGAATCTGTGTTGGAATCTACATAGAATTTAATATCTTTAGCAATGCTTTTCAAGTTTCTACAGCTTGCTAGCCATAACTGTGACTCTCTTACCTCTTATCTATTATGAGCCATTCAGTAAGTTTTAGAATCAGTGGAACATGACCTTAGAAAAGAAAGAGAAAATTACGTGAGGATGTGTAGGTTCAATTTTAAGGCATTTTAGACCATATTTATCATATACAACGTTAAAATTTATTCAGGAAAATAACTTCAGAAAGCTTACTTTTGGTATTTATAAGTTGAAAATTCAAGTCTAGTGCCTAATAATAATATTAGAAGTTATCATAAGCACCAGTATAAGCTCAGAAGGGAATGCGTATCTTGCTCTGATTTTAGGAGGTAAAAAAACTTCCCCTTTTGGCCTTCTTTTTTGGACTCAAGAAAGTGACTTTCCCAATTCTGGTGAAATCCACCAAGGATATATAAAAGTGTTTTCCCACCGCAAAATAGGCTGCATTCCATTTGCACTTCATATGGGTACATGCTCTTCCTGTAGACTGGGTCTGCAGTGATATGATGGCATATTGAATGTGATGTTTAAATTCCTTTAATGTGTGATGTTTAGTAAATTACTTCACAAGTTAATTGAATTTATTGCATAATGGCAGAAGAGTCTAATTATTGTATGTTATTAAAGCAAGTGAATAGATAGTATAATTCATTTCTATAACTTACTCCTTTCTCCCACACATCTCTTATTGCCTGCTGAAAAATACAGATGTATTTCTAACTATCTTGCAGTTGTTGGAAAACTGAAATATATTATTTTTTTCTTTAAATAGTTATATATATATATTTGGACTTTGCAAATAATCATTTCTGAAATAATCATGGTAGTTGTGTAAAAGAAACTTGATGTTTAATCTTACATTTTCAATAGTTTTTAGGTGCTTCAGACCTTCCTGTGTATTCTGTGGACTGCAGTAATGGAGGAACAAACATTTTAACTGGTCCAGTTATACATGTACAGAATATCAAGAAAGACCAGATATTGAAAGCAAGGTTTGAAGTACTTGTAAGTATTGGTTGGAATATTTGCATTAACAAAAGATTGAAAAGTTAATCCTGTCTTCCCAGCATTTTTTATGAATAAGCTTAGCTCCACCAAAGTTAGTGGTTTACGTATCATAAACCTCATTATCAGGTGACTATGCTTTTTTATCACTAGAAAATCATAAAAAGGCAAAGAGTTTTTTCCATTTTTTTCTTCACTTCCAACTCTATTTGTTAAATCCTTGAGGTGTTTCAGAAATATGTGTGTTTTCTGGGATTTTCTTCCCCTTTTTAATTCCTGGATTGTTTTCACAAACTGCCCTCATTGCATAAACATTTTAGTGTAAGAATAGGTATGGCAATCAATAGTTTTTTGTAGCATTTCAGTTTCAAAGCTCATGAAGTATGAATTTTTTAAATGCTGTTGAACATTCTAATTCTCTGTCAGTCAGGAGAGTCACACTGCTGGAGAAAAGAAGACCCATGTATGTTTTACTCTGGAAAAAAGTGTGAATAAATACTAGTATGGCAAGGTGAATTATATGAAAGGATACTTAGGATTGCACTTAAGAAGTATTTTGTAAATTTTATAACCTACTACTTTTGGAACAGAAAAAAATCTAAACAGCTAGCATCAATTCTAGTATCTGTTAAAAGTTGCAAGTATATTGGCATATCTTTTTGATTTACTTTTGACAAGTCAAGTTGATTTCATGTTTGGACATGGTCATACCTGGTAATTCTGAGTAGAGTCATAGGCTATTATGGTGTTATTAATATGTGTATGCATATCTAAATTTAATATCTTAATTATATGTCTTTTTTCTTTTTTTACCCATGAATAGAATTGCAAAGATGTGCCACCAGTGGAAAAGATTATAAAACTTCTTCCTAGCAGTCATGTTGCAAGACTACAGGTCTTAAGTATGAATGGACAAAAAGCTCTTCAGATTAAACATCAGGATGAAATCACTTGTGTTGCTGGCCAAGTCATGAATAAACTTATATTTCAGATGTATGATGAAGCAGAAAGGGAAATACCCATAACTGCAGCTGCTGCAGAAAAAATCAAGGCAAGTACTTTTGAGTAAACAGCAGCATAATATGGGGGAGAAACACAAAGCTGATACCCAATCCATAAATGTCAGACTACTACATAATATTCCTCAAAACTGTATTAATAAACTTGGAAACTTAACTCTCCTTTTAATTATTCTTTAAAATATTTTTATTAATTAAATGTCAAGTAATGCTTCAGGGTAATATTATGAAAAGCAGGTTAGTATTTCCAGTGCTTCTCCTAAATGCATTAAATAAATATCACATAGGTATAATTCCTCAGATCCAGGGCCTTCCCAACATTTAGAAACTTTAAATAGGCATGTTCCCCATGAAGGCTTGCTTGCCTATCTTATCCCCCTGTCTTATGTGTGTACTTATGTGGAGTCTAAAACAAACATAGAGATTCACCAAATATATGACACTTGTATCTCTTCTAACTCAAATTCAGTGAGGGAAACCTAATGTATGTTTTGATCTGCTTGTGTTTTTTTTCAAGTAATTGACTGTATTTCAGCAGATAGCATTGGTTACTGCTGGGAAATGTCCAGGCTTTCCACTGAAAGCTGCTATTGCCTGTATATTACATCAGCATATTTAGAATGGCTTCAAGATGCATTATGTAGCTAGTCATTTATAATTCAGCTTTTGATTAATTTATAAAATTTTAATTTTAGGTCAACTGGACACCTAAAATTGACAGAGAGCTGTTGATGCAGGGATTATTACCTGATGTAAAAGTACCAACTTCAGTAAAAGACGCACGTTACTGTCTAATTACTTACCTTGATGAGCACGTTTCTTTGGAAAGTGCATTCACAGTCAGGTTTGTTCATTTGGTATATTTCTTTATTAACCATGTTATTGGCATAGCATTATAGATCTCATTACTTTGGGATAAAACAAAAGTCTTTAGCTGAAATAATGAAAGTGGTTGGCAAATTAGCAGGAGAATGTCAGCTTGGGAAATGGGAAGAGTTTGTGTAAATTTATTACATGTGCGAACATTATCTATGTGAAAGACTCCATTGTGATTACTGACTTGCATCCAGCCCTATAATCACTTGTGTAAATATACATACACTGAAGAAGACTATTGATTTTTTCCTAAAGTTGAAGTAAACATTAGCTCACAGAATAAGGTGACTGAAGAGAAAGAAATATCCCTACAAAGTTAGTTCTTAGCTGGTTTCTCAGTCAAAACTGACAGGCTGTAAATTGAACTTTAAAATTACCTGTTTATTGCTCTTAGTGAGTTTAAGACTTGTATCTTATAAAGTTTATTAAGAGGAATCTCATTCTAAATTACTTCAGTGTATTTCATGTGATTTTAATAGGTTTTAATTAATTAATTCACAGCACTCTGATGCCAGGGGTAAATTTGCAGCAATTAGGCATTTCACAAATTTACAGTAGGAAAATAAAGTACACTGCATGACAAAGCATTAAGATTGTTAAATATATTTATCATGCCTGCTGTGATGTTATATTTACCTTTATGAGAGAAATAAGTAAATTTTCATGTACTCAGACCAGTTCCTGATGAACCCAAACACATTAAATGTAAACTAAAAGGCTCAAACACACTGCAGATGGGTGAAGAACTGCAGAGTGAAATTGGTAAGTTGTTTGCATATTCTTCATTTTCCTTTAAGATATATTTCTTGGCAGTTTGTTAAGACTGATATATATACATAGATGTCATCAAGAGTAAATTACCTTCAACTACTTTAATATAAAAAACAGGTTTACATTCTCATTCACAGAAAGATGTTCAGACTTCTGAATTGCCATTTTACATTTCTGGAGTTACTCTCTGGTAAAATTTGCCTCTTACTTTGTACATCAGGACATTCATCATGCTTAGTTAAAATAGTTCATAATTTTTTGTTTAGTTCATGTATTCTGAAATCTCAAAGGCTTAACAGCATTCAGACTGTTGCTAAGGCATGGACTTCAGAGGAAGGCATGTTAGGGATCAGCCTTCTCATTCTTTGGTTTCTGTATGCAGTTGCCACATGACATAGTGAGAAATTAAAAATTGTTTCAGTATTGGAACATTAAAAGCTTGGGTGTGAATAAAGAAAGCACATAGAACAAAAAGAGATAGAAAAAAAAGAGATTGAAAAAAGCTTTCAATTTTAAGATATATTTTCCTTTTAATTTTTGGTAAGAAATAATCTTTTTATTCAAAGAAGTGGGAAGCACAAATATGGGATATAACTAAATAGATACATTTGGTTTATACCCACAAGACTGGGTGTTCTTATCAATGTGTATAAAAACCTGAAGAGAGTGTAAAAAAGTTGGAGCCGGGCTTTTCCTTGGTGTTCAGAGACAGTAGATAGAGACAGTGGGCGCCAAGCGAAACATGGGCTGTTCCCCCTGAACATCAGGAAGCACTTTTTCACTGTGAGGGTGACTGAGCACTGGTACAGATTGCCCAGAATTTGTGGAGTCTCCCCCCTTAGAAATACTCAGCAGCTGCCTGTCTGCAGCTGGCTCAAGGTCGCCAACTTGAGCAGGGGTTTTGAACCAGGTAACATCCAGAAATACCCTCCAACCTCAGCCTGTCATGTAGTGATAGTTATTTGAATTTTTTCTATAGTGTGTCTCTATGTTGTGTATGTTTATATTCCATATGTTGTATAATGTTTCGTTAAAGCAGCTGCTGATGTGATCATCCTAATAATCATTTTAATCATCATCATCTTTTTTAACAGATGTAATGATTACAGATCAGTTTGGAAATCAGGTTCAGACAGTGACATCTGCATGTGTAAATTCCCTAGGAGTTTCTGGGCCTGGACTTGATAAATCAAATTTGAAAATAACTTGGCAGGTATTTATAAGATGTCATATAGTTTATTCCTTTGTGGCATTTGTGTGGTAATTGTCTTAATTCTGTTACACAGAACTGAACCAAAAATGTGGAAAGGTAGTCAAATTACATGCTAGTTGGTTGCTTAAAGCATTAAAATTGTATGATCTTGTTCTAAGGAGCACAGCTGCATCTGTTAAAAACCTTATCACTGCTGCAGCTATAAAATGTGGAGGCCAGTTCACTCTGTGCTTGAGTCAGGTTTGCTTTGTTTCTAGGTTCTATATGTTTTCTTCTATCTTGCTTTTAGTCTTCTGTGGTTTTTTATGTTGGTACAGTTGATTTTAAGATCTTTTGAAAAACCTTATAGAATGAACTAGTATCTATACCTTTTAAAATATACTGGATATAACCTGAAAAACGGGTTTCTGAAAAATTCTTGAGTTTGAAATGTGTCACTTCTTACTCATGAAGTTCATTTAAATTTAAAAGAAGGAATTGAACTTGTAGTTTAATTTTTAGTCCACTGTCTCACAGTAAAAATACCAAACAGTATTTATAGCATAAATGCTGTATTGAAAAAATACTAATAAGTTTTACTTTGCTTTATTTGTTCTCGATAAAATCTTCTTTGTTTCTCAATAGGAAAGTACTCAGACAATGAAAGTAAAAGGTATTCGATACAAACCCTGTTTACTTGGAAGCAAAGAATTGTGCTTTGCTTGGCGTGAGTTTTCTGACTTTATCAGAGTGAATTTGGTAGCAGGATCCCCAGCTAAATTGCAGCTAGTGGATTGGCCAGAGTTAGAAAAGGTAAGTTGAACAATTTTGCTTTGAAAAAAAAGCATCATGGTCTGTAGTCAGGTATTTTAATTCAATTTTTAATGCAATAGCTATCTACATTAGACTTTTAAAAGTAAACTTGTTTTGGAGTAATCTAACTCATATGTGTACGTTTACAACCTTAAGTACTGTAAACTTTTTTCTGCCCCGTTTGCCTTTCTACAGATAGTGTAACTTTTCTCTGGTGCAGTAATTTTACTCTGGGCTGATCCTGACACCCATCTTTCACTGCTGTTTTCCAAAAATACAATCCTTAGTGGTAGTAATGGCTGGCAGCTCATCTCTCTGTCTCTTACTGGGGTTTTTTGATGTTCAGGATGTAGGATGGCAGTCCCATATTTACTTCAGTTTACGAGTGTTTACTGTCAGAAAGTAAACACTTGTACTTCATTGTCTCTAAGACTTAATGGAAATGGCTGGAGATTTTTGGTGCTGTACATCTATTTGCCTTAGGTTTTCAAAATTATTTTTCAGTGTTTACTTTGGCTATTCAAAGAACAGTGCTTAACTTCTTGCAGAAATCCGAATAGAAAGTTGAAAGCAGAAAAAAGAAATTTGTCTGAATAGAGGACAGGAATCAAGATTGGTGTTTTGGGAAAACGGAGAAGGAGGTTACTGAAGAAAATTAAACAAAAGGTTCAGGAAGTCTCATAACTATTTTTGTTCTCTAGGCAGCTGTTCAAGTATATCAGAAAATAAAATTTTTAGACCATAGCTCTTCCTACAACAAGAACATTGATAAGGCCCTTCATAATCATGTCCTTCCTTTTAGTCACATCACCCTGAGTAACCCATGTCGTTTAATTCAAGTAGTGCATTTTATTCTAAAAAGAGAATATAAACAAACTCTAGAAATACATTCCTGCATACCATTCAATCATGGTCTAGCTGTTCTGGGAGACAAATAGTATGGGAAAGGTGGACACTGTTGCTCTGGGGATTCCTGAACTGCTGTGAATGTCCAAGACATGTACAATTGATTATCTTCATTTGAGTATCATGTATTTGTGTCTCTTCCAGCCTGTTGCAGTGATTAATGGTAGAGAATTGCAGAGGCCTCTTACTGTTCAGTTGTGTGATCAGTGGGGAAATCCAACTCCTGAACCTAATGTCAAAATCAACCTTACAAAGAGTAACAACTTAAAGGTAAGCCTTGGCCTTATTAGGTAAACTTTGTTTAACACAAGTTTTGTTGTCATGTCTATGGTATGTTAATTTTCAGGACATTTTTGGAAATGTTAATAAAATACTGTAAGATCACAAAAAAAAAAACTAATCTAGTATAAGAACTGTGGCAACAAATATCATAAACTGGTCCCAGAACAAAATCCACAAATATAACAAAATTTGGATAGGACAGGATCTGAGTACAATTCGAATACATTCCAGATACTCTGCAGAACCTTTTTCCAAATTTTGCATGCACATCACGCCACCACATCCCCCATGTTATCAGAGGTAATTTACTGAATGATAGTAATGACAATGGTACAGTCTCAACTAGCAACCAAATAATTATTATCCAGTGGTTCTTTGATTTTGATTCCTGAATGTATGACTTACTGGTCTGTATGTAAAGCTGGTCAGCAGGTTTGGGCCCTACTTTATTATCCTGTGAAAAGCAGAATAAATGATACTAAAACAATGAGGATGCAAATCTAGCCCAGATATAAGTGGTTACTGTCTGTTCCATAAGTGAGGTATGAGTATCAGATGGTTTTCACATTAGTCTGTACAAAGGAAGGACTTTGACAGAATACTCCATTCATTGAAAATTTATTCCTGTGTTTGAACAAAAAAGGAAAGTTAAGCTGTCAAACATTCCTACCTGTCAGTACAGAGACTGTTATATTGAATATATATATTATCAACACAGTATATATTCGTCCACCTCTGGACATAACATTTTTTCATTCAGGGTGGCTCCTGTTCCCTTTTTGTTCCTGCTTGCTGTGCATTTGCATTCCTCAGTTTTCTCAGAATAAACAACAGCCGAGAACCTTCTTTTGCTCACTTCTCCAAAGCTGTGCCACAACCTTAGCTTTTGCCCAATTTAACTATGCTATTATTACTTCTTTTAATTGGATCTTTTGAAGTAGATTTCTTGATATCCTGAACATGTTTTTCTGTCTTTTTTTGCTCTCTTGCCACAGAAGCCTGCCTCACAGTTTGGGTTTTTTTTTTTCTTTGCACCAACTACTGTCTTTATGGTGTAAGCTGAAGCTCACTCTGGGTTCTATTTATTTTATTCTTGAGAGAAGACACAGCCTTGGCAGTAGCACTGCATGATTGTGCTGCCTGGTAAAAGAGACGTTGTGGTGGCATGCTGTGTCTTCTCCGATTTTTTTACATTCTTCCAGGGAGCACCAGCAGCATGTCTTAGAGTCCACATGTTCTTTGGCTGAGTGGGATGTGTCCAGGAGAAAGTGCTCTGAAAGCCAAGGTTGAACATTGTTATAAAAGTGTTTATTACAGCATGCTCTGCCTTGGCATTTCTAATAGGTTGTATGCACAGTCTCCCAGAAGAAATGAGAAGATTTTGGGAATGGAAATTCTCAAATAAGACGTTCTCTATATTTCAGATTCCACCCTCTGAGTCTCAAAGCCTGATACTATGCAGTTGCAGCATGCGTTCCCTGTACTTCTTTATCTTACAGATCCAAAACTGAGTAAGAACTGGAGGAACACTGTAACAAGCACTAAATAGTTTGTAGAAAGCTTTTGGATCTGAAAATACACTCAGATTAACGTCTGCTATGGATTATATGATAGCATCAGTAGCAATTTAAAAAATAACATTTATAAAATATTTGAACATGTTAGTGAAGAAAAATAGCCTAGTTGAGATGAAGTGATTGCTTTTAAAATCTGGTAGAGAATTTGAACCCATTTCCTTAATATTGTCTTAATAACAGTATATCTTTCCCTAAATTACAGTACAAATTTTAGCTACAGCTCAAATTAACAGGCAGTATGGAGGCAAATAAGATAAACATTTTATCCTAAGACTATTTTTGTATAATTGAAAGGTTTTTGTGGGTTTTTTTTGACAGCTTGTTCCTTCAAACCAGCAACATAAAACAGATGACACTGGTAGGGCTAACCTGGGAGTTTTTAGTATTCACGCACCCAGGTAAGTAGTGAAAACCGGATGGATTTCATAAAGTACTACCAAGTATTAATCTAGAGCTAAGATTTACTATTCATATGCAGGTGGATGGCCAGATAGTAAGTTCTAAAAATCTAAGTGCTTAACTAAATAAAACTCAGTAGCTGCTTCTTTTGATCTACTGAGAAGCTGCTGCTGTAATTTTCTGAATCTTGTTTTATTGTGCTAGACATTGTTTTAAAGGATTGGGAAGAGTGTCCAAAGGAATTTTGAGTAGATGTATTTCATTTTTCCTATTTGCAATTCAACTGCTCAGGTCTCATTTCCAGCAGATATGTGTCCTGTGGCTCCTGCTTCTTCATCTTGTGCTTCTTCATGCTCACTTCATGTATAGCTTCCCTTATACACTTAGGTCCCATATGGCTTTTCAAATTCATAATTTTTGTATCTTCCTCATATTCACAGTTCTGCAACCCACTCCTTGTATCCCTGAGTTTTCAGAGCAAGACTGGGTTGACTTTAGCTTATTTGAAACTAGCAATAGGTGCTTGTTCTTTGCATTTAAATACGGAGGATTTGACTCATAGTACTCTTGCATTTGGAAATTTAAAACAGCATTGTTTTAAATGCTGTTGATGCTGCTCAGTGTATTTATAATGTCTGTGACTTGGTGGAAGGACGATGAATATTAGTTATCAATTTACTGCTGGAGGTTAGAAACGGGTGTGACATCATACTATTTACAGCATAATCAAAACTGGCTGGGAAGCACAGCTTCTGTGCCGTTAAATATTATATTCCCAGTTATATTTTTTTAAAAAATGGTAATTTTGGAAAAAACTTGAAATTTAAGTTTTTAATACTGTAAAGAAAATTAGTTATTTGATAGCATTGAAGACATTATATACTTCCAGTGTACTTTGCTATATGTGAATGGTACTTGGATTCACTCTTTGGAAACTTATCAAAATGGAATGCTCCTCACCATTTTGACTGCTTTCTGCTTTACTGTCTTCTCCTGCTTGAGGCTGTAGTTGCTAGTATCTTACAGGCAATGAAACGTGATCAAAATAATGAAATATTAACACAAAATTAAGAAATTAATATCTTAAGAATAACTTGTGACTGTACTTACCTAACATTGCATTCACAGTTCCTTTTTTTCTTCTCTTTACTACTACATTACTAGATATTGTTTAGCACATTTTCATGTACATTAGTCAGACTTGAAGCCAGTTGAAAATTGTCTTTTCAGAATAGATTTTACATCCATTTTAATGATTTCTGTATATTGCAGGGGAGAGCACATTTTACAGATTAAAGCCTCATACAACAAGGCCATATTAGATTGTCTTGTAATCACAATAAATGTCCTGCCTGATCCTGAGAAACCTATCTGCCTAAATGTTAAATATGACAAAAGTCCTTCTTTTCCAGCAGGAGGTACTTTTCCTGGTAAGTATATGAATTTTTGGTGGAAACCAATCACTCAAGAGATTTGAAAACCTGTGGAAAACTATTTTGGTAGTTTGCCTACTGTATTTTTTTTTCGTTTTGTTTTTCTGGTCTGTTTTCTCTGTTCTTTGTAATAGCTGTGTCTGAGATGTAACACTTGGACAGAAGAGATATGTAGGTCATCTTTGGAAAGCATTTCAAAAGACCTCTTATTTATTCCAAATTGCTCCTTTTATCCATCTATAAATGGTAAAACTACATAATCTCTTTTCTGTCTTACTAAAATATGATCTGAGCTAGTTCATGTATGTTTTCCCTCATCTCTTTCTCTGGAATAGTAGCAAAGGAAGTAGCTATGAAATTCTAGGCCAGCTGTGAGCCAAGACAAACCAAAAGTAATCAGCAGGAGGACAACAAAAAATATTCTTTTCTTCTGCTGTATTCTTTCACAAAAGAGTTTGTTGCTTGGCTGTCATAACTTGATCAGCCAACATTTTTATGGCAAGAGGTTTTTGTTTTTTAAAACACTCCATACAGTGTTATGACCTTGATTAAATTCACAAGGTATTTTAGTTTTTCCTGGAGGAATCATAAAATGACAGAGTGGTTTGGGTTGGAAGGGACCTGTAAAATTATCCACCTCCAACCTCCCTGTCAAGCAGACATTTTTCAAATGTAATGTGTAGTGTAAATCAACCAGGTTTTTAGTTAAGAAAGAGAATTAAACAGCTTCTTCAGGACAATATATATAGTATATGTGACATTAAATTATTTCATAATAAATTCTGTATTAACCACCTCATATTATTAAATAAATAAAATAACATCCTAATTATTTGATTTACTGTTGATCTCAGGTATACCCAAGGGCAGGCACTGTAATCTTGGAGGCAGTCATGCCTGAACTTTTCATGCTCATCAAATCACTGTCCTTCCCTAAAGTGCAAAATTCAGTCCTGCACGAAGAGTGCAAGTTCATTTACATGCATGAAATCCATTTGCTTTGTTCACATTTTGAACTAGAAGAAGGGTAGCTTTGTTCTAGTTTGGATTCCATTTCTTTCAGATCACTGCACTTTCTATGGGACCTACAGGAAAAGTGAAATTTATCATACTGGGATATAAAATGGCAGGTAGATTGCAAAACCAGTCAACAGAATGAAATGTCTCCCTGTAGCCTACTTCTAACAGATACAGCTGTGTGATCCTAGTCTGTAAGAAATAAAGCACTTGTGAAGGAAAGGGGGATTTGAATCTTCTGTCCTTGAAGGAAGGAATCACCTACTTAACTGCTACTGGTACTCATTCCTGAAAGCAAGAAGCAGCCTGGTGTGCTATTTTGATTAGAATGATAATTTGAGAAAGGCAGACTTGAAATTCTAGGATTTTTTTTAAAGCTGTCATAAAGTAGGTGTTTGGTTTTTCCTAAGGATTGTTACCTGGTCTAATTACAGGGATAAGGAGAGGTTTTTCATACGTGATTTGAAATTCTTAGTGGTTTTGGCTCTTTTTAAAATGCTTGTTTTTTAAGTTTTTTTTTCTCTTAAGTATGAGGGAGACACAGAAATAATGAAGTTTGAGCTGCTTAATTCTGAATAAAAATAATCTTCAAAACGTGTTTTTTGTCCTACAGATTTTATGGTTAGTGTTCTTTCTGAAGATAACACCATCATTAAAAATATTAATCCAGCACGAATTTCAATGAAAATGTGGGAAGCTCAGAGCGGCCGGGTTAGGACACCAGTTGATGTAAGTCATCAAAATGCATTTTCAAAATGGGTATGAAAATACCAGCTTGGGACAAATATAGTAGAACCTGTCTTTAATTTGACTTAGATCTGTGTCCTCTTCTAGATTTTAAGTAGCAAATATTGCAGATCAACCCTACATGTTTATCAGTGTTTGTCCTGTTACAAGTTGTCAGATTGGTCAAGCATCAGTACTACAATAATGACAAAAATGTTGCTGTTCTGCAGAAGCTAACTCACAGCAGGGGGAGTATTAGAAGTAGCCACGTTGAATTTTGCAAAGAAAAGACTGTGAGAATTAAGAACATGAAATTAGTGTCTAAAATACAGGCAGTCTCATTGATTCACTGTGGGCTATCAGTACTGCAAATCATTAAGACTTGGTAGCATATTGCAAGTTAAGGACTTTCAGTACATTGCATTAAATTTTTTGCATCTTTACAGGTTACAACGTTTAGCTGTAGTAAGGTGAAAGATGACAAGGAAGATGGCTTCTTCTACTTCAGGTATAACAGCATTTATTCTATAATTACTCACGGAACTTACTATACAGAATACATAGTTTGAAATAGAAGAGTTTTATGTTTTGATAATAACGGTCCATCACAGAATTAGTGTGATACAGAAGAGGTGAAAGATACTACCAAAATGCATTGAGATGAAGATTGAATTCTTTCCTAGATACTTTTGACATTTGCATAATCTGAGAGTAGAGAAGAAAGGAGTCTAAGATAATATATTAGAATACATTTTGAGATATGCTAGCAATGAGGGAACTAAATCATCAGCTTGTAACTTAGATGGTAACTTCCTTTAATTCTTTTCAGTATTGCTTTAACTACTGTAGAATTGCAGGCTGGACAAGGCAGATTTAACTTGTTTTTGTTACCTTCTCTAGCCGTGCATCAATCCTGAGCCACATGGTCTTGGTCCTGTTAGTAATCATTCCTTGGGCTACTTATTCAGAAATAGTGTCTTAAATGAAAGGTGGCAGAACTAGAGCTCATCATAAACTGGTACCTGACTGCCACATTCTTTCTACATCTATTTCTAGTAGACAATCTATGGGATTAGCTAAGTGGTTATGGTATTGGCTATTGATTTAAGCTTTTGCCTCCTGGGAGTGGGCTTTTCTTGACATAGGTGCCTGTAGTTCACTAGTTGTCCACAAATGTCCAGAAATAAAACTCCCAGCCTTATTGACAAATTTGAAAGGAGAGTAGACACTGCCCATTAGCAGCCCTTGTAGAAAAGTACATTTTACATGTTGCTGCCAGTGTCTGTGGCATCACTGTCTATCAAGTGACTTTATTTCAAGTTTTCCTGTTCTTGGCACACTGTCAGATGGTTTTCATCTGTTTATTGCCAGTCAGTAACACAGATGCCATTACGCAGTCTTAAACAACTTCCATAGCAATTGTGTAATTTCTTCTTTTTCTAAAGCCTGTGTCTGTCCAGCCATGAGATCCTTAGCTGATTATTTACTAATTAGTGTTTTAATGTATCATGACAAGGCAGATGCTACTGTCAGTCTTAAGCTAAATAAAATGTGGAAAAGAATTGTTACTTCTGTTTGTGAAATCTAAAAAAGGAAAAGTCATGGTCTGTTCTAGAAATATTAAAGCTTTGGATTTCATATTTTCCAAGCTAAGCGTTCCAGGGAATCTTACATATTACTACTTCCCAAACAAAATCAGAAGAAATAAATTGCTTAATGTTGACAAAACAGTTAAACTGCTGTATGTTGAATGCAAGAATCATTAATCAGTTTGAGAATGCCACGTGTCATGTTTGGAGAAATACCTGCATCTTGGCTGTTTACATCTCTTCAAAAGTTTGTAAGCACTTTTAAGTCACTGCTAGCCCTTGCTGAATACTGCAGAGGTCCTCTGGATGCCATGTCGCCTTCCTTGCTGGGTGAAATTATAGCAGCAGAACCTCAGGTGTCTGGGCTTTTCTTCACATTTTGGTGGTAGGGGTTTTTTGCCAGTGGTCTACACTTTGGAATGCTGTAAGTTAGAAGGAAAATTCTGTTTCTTTCTCACTATACTCAGCCTTGACCAGTGCTCCAAATTACACAACTTTGTACAATCTGACTAAGGAGGGAATTAGATACTCTGATTTTATGAAAATTTTATTAAATTTGGAGAGAAATGGTTGTTGTTCCAAATCTAGACATGTCTATGTTTTGTTCTGGTAGCTATATGAAAATTCTGAATAGGGAATTAAATGGTGTAGACTTGCACGTTTCTGAATAGGGCCATGACAAACTTCCTGTCATCTAGAAGAGAAACTCTTGCAGGAGACTTCCCTTATCAAGCTTCCAAAAGCCTTACTCTAATTCTCGAGGACGTTTGATGGCCTTCTTTCTGAAAGAGAAGTATTATGCCTTAGTGGGGCTTTCTGACTAGTCTGGAGGACTACTCAGAGTTTGAATTGCTTGTGTACTTACATACATACTTTTGACTATAATATTGTCTCATGTTTGCTTGGGTTTTATTTTTGGTTTTTTTAGGGATAAAATGGTTCCGGAGAGGGTGGGCACTTACATGATCCAGTTTACCTTTGCAATGGATAAGACAAATATGCTTAACAGTGAACAGGTTTGTATCTATAATTAATTGCAAGTAGCCAAGAACACGTAATACAGAATCATCTGGGTGAAGTGTTAGGATACTTTTTAGGTTCAGAATGGAAATACTTTCACTCACAAGTTTTGAAAAATATTGTATTTTTATTTTTGATAGTTACTGATTTCAAACTGTTGATTACCAAATATGTTTTCCCTAACTTCTGTAACCAAAAATTTGATGGTATAACAGAGGTGCATAATTTGCAACCTAGCAGAACTGCTTTATGGTTGTGCTCATTTATTTCAGTTCTGTCCACAAATTTCACATACATTTGTTTTAGTGGTTTTTGAGCAATCCAGGTGTGCAGGTGTTTTGTAGTTAATTGTATCAGTCTTTATTTTATTTTGTTTTGTTTCATTTTTCCTTCTTTTTCTGCTAGATTATAATTGAAGTTGTACCTAATGACCCTGTACGCTTGTTACCTGATTCTTTACCAGCTACTCCAGCAGTTTCCAATGTTCGAGCTCTTACCAGCCGTACACTGGTCAAGGATTTATACCTCCATTTAATGGTAACTATACTTCCATACAAAATCCTAATTAAGGAAATGTAGAAGACTGCTGAAACGATGTTGACTTTTGCTGTAAGGCATTGCTACTGTTTCTTTGCAGGTTCACGTCATTAAAAAAGATGTTAATCAGTGATTTTTCAGCATATGACAGATCCATCTTCTTAGATTTACATATGGATGACCAAAACTGAAATGTTTGGTCCTTGCTGTCAGGCATCTCAGTTGAAATCCACGTCTTGTTGCCACACAAAAAAAGTGTTTCAAGAATAGATTCTAGTGGGAAAACACTTACGTGTACAGCAGATGTTTCTCTCCATGATTTTTATTCCCAGATAGGAATAAAATAGTTTCTCTTAGAAATCTTGTATTACCAAAAATAATGTTTCTTGAACTTTGAGTGTTCACAGGGATAAAATGAAATCACTTACCAGCTACCACAATAGCAAAGCAGACTCAGCTTGTGGAAAAGTAATTTAATTTAATTTCCAGTTAAAAAAGATTTGTGTAATAAGAAACAAAGACCAAAAATCTAAAGCAACACCTACTGCCCCACCCTTCCTAGGCTCAGCTTTGTTCCAGATTCCTGTGCCCTCCCCCAAGCAGTGCAGGGGGATGGAGAATGGGGGCCACAGTCAACCTGTAACAGCTCCTCAGCTCTTTCCTGCCCTTGCTTTTTCTTCAGTTTCCCTGTTCTAGTGTGGGTCCCATTGTGGGCCACGGTCCTTCATGAACTGCTCCACTGTGAGCCCTTGCTACAGGCTGCAGTCCAGGAATTACCAGCCTGGTTTAGCATGGGGTCCTCCATGGGCTTCCATGCAGGTCTCTGCTCCACCGCGGTCCTTCATTGGCTACAGGGAAGTACCTGCTCCAGTGTAATTTCCCTGTGAGCTGCAGGGGAATTTCTGCTCCTCCTGCTGTTCCTTCTCTCACCCTCTGCTGTTTTCTCTTTTTTTTTTTTTTTCCCATTCCCACCTGCCTGTGCATTTCTGCCCATTCTTAAATATAAAGAAACACCATTTTGGCTCAGTGCTCAGTTGGAGCACTGGCCATGTCCAGCCTCTCCTCACAGAGGCTGCCTCTGCAGAGACTGCTAGCGCCTTGCCATATAAAACCAGGGCAGTGCAGAAATGGATTATTTAGTTCAGTCCCAAACTAATTTCTTTTTTACTCACAGGATGAATACAACAACCACACTGGACTTGATCTTGTTGGCAGAATAATAGTGAAAATTAAAAGCCCCAGTGAAGAAGATATTGAGATCCCGCAGTTTCAGGGGAAAGTCAATACAGTAGAGTTTCCATTGGAGAGTGGATCAGCTGAAATTGTAAGTGACTGAAATACACAGCTCCATGAGCACTATGTCTAATGAGGCTTATTTTCCCGCAGTTTTAAAGTTCTCTTACACCTCATTGTGTTCTGTGGAGATTTAGTTTATATTGTAGCTTTCCCTTAGAAATAATTAGATAAATTACTTCTTCTGTGTTTGGCTGCTGATTTTCAGAAAACCTGAAGGAATTACATTCTTTAAAAAGTTTATCCTTTCCAAGTGAGGGAAGTGTACAGGTACTTTCAGTTAGGGACCGGGACATTCAGGAAAATCCAGGAAAAATATTTTCTTCATTTGAATTTCACATGTGAGTAACACTTAACCAGTTTGTAGTTAAACCATTAATATTACCAGTATTTTACATTTTTATTTATAATGCTCTCAGGCTGTTATGTCTTAAGATCATTTAGACTGACTTCTTCATATATTTCTAATTAAATTTTCCTAGGCTCTCTTTACTTTTTGTCTAAGTAGTAGGCATATATATACTTCGTATATATAGAAAGGCATCCTACCCTCATTTGAAGAAGATAAAACTACCTTTTTTCTTTATGCTTTGTTTCACTCATTAATGCATCTGGCTGTTAGAAATGCTTTCCTTATTTTGGTTTGAATCTCTGACATCATGTATACTCTGAAATTACTGCATATTGTAATCACATCACTGCAGGGACTTTTTCTTCGACAAATACAGATTGAATTTTTAAAACCTGTAAGTTCCATCTTTCACAGTTGCTATAAAATATGATACAAAGGCACAGTGTAAAATGTGCACCTGCACAAAACCAGGAACTGTTCAAAACACACCAAAGAAAATCCAGCTGAATGTGGAATTTCTGAATGGAATGGTCACAATCTCTGTCTACAATCTCAAGCCTACACAGAACTTCAGTCAGTAGTATTCCTGTGGTGAAACAGTTGTATATTGATTTTTGTTTTCAACTTGAAATATCATATAAGAATGGCAGAGCAAAATTATACCCCTACTTCATTTGTCACATATTGTCACATATTTTAAAAGTCTGACTTCTATAGAGGTCTTCAGACAGTTAGAAGATGTACCAAAGGAGGATCCATTTTTTTAAGTACATTTTCTCAGCCACCTTTTCTAACTCACTCTTTGGAAGCAGCTTTATGACAGACCAACATCAGTGTGGGCCAAATGGAGACAGACACTGCATAGCAATCCAAACGAATTCTCCAAATACATCTTGGAAATCACCACCATAAGACTGCAGTAGAATCCTAAAATCTGCAGGTCCTACATAAAAGTTTCTTTATAATATATATTTTATTCAGTACATTGCTTTTATGGAGCTACATGTGTGAAACTGAATGACACAGCCTAAGTTATTCTCTGTCAAGAACAGAAACATCTAGTTAACGTGGCCAAATGTTATTAATGTGCCAGATTCTGTACCATGTTTCAGGAGTAATTAACTGGTTTGTGAACACATTTTCCTCCAGGCAGATGGGGTTAAGAAAACCTAAAGGTTTTAGCTTTAGGTAAAGGATCAGCTAAAACCACTGGTCTAACAAAACACTCTGCAATTCTTGTACTTACACCTGTGGTAACAAAGTGTAAATTGAACACCTTTATATGGGTAACAATAGCCCCATATACAACCTGTGACAGTTCAGATAAAATTACTCGATCATTTCAAAGACTCCTTGCTAATGCAGAAATAAAATTTTTTTGGTTTGTCTCCGTGTAGTAACCTCCTGTTGCATAATTGTGACCTAAATTCTCCAGTTCCCCATCAGTGAAAAACTAGATAATGTAATGGAGGGGAGAGTGTGATGAGTTTCATGGTGTTTAGGGGGTTGGTGGTTTGTTTGGCTGATTTTGCCCTTTACCGCCCCTCTTTTTTTTCTTTTCTTGTAAGCAGATGGGGTGGTTTTTTTCTACTTAGGTGTTCCTGGTTTGGTGGGAGGTGGGGGGTTTTGCATGCTTCTTCCTTTTTATTACGATGATCTAAAGATGTCCTGCTGCTTTTGACAGTAACTTGTGTTCCCCAGGCATCCATGGGGACTAATTGCATTTCAGTGAACCCAGTATCTTTTCCCCTCTTCAGGCAGTTTTCAGGCATCTGGTTTATACTGAGTTCACTGACTTCAGACTACTCACAAAACCCATGTGGAAAGGATTTGTTGGTTGTGATGCACTGTCCTTTTCATATGACTTGTAATAGGGAGGGGAAGGGACATACTTGTGTTCTTCAAGTATTTTGAAATTGTTCCATCTTGTTTGTAAAGACAGTTGTGTGCACTTAGCACAAATAATGAAAGTGATAATCTGACATGTTTACCCTTAGTCACAAGTTCAGGAACTTGTTTAATGAAGAAGAATGTTAAGATTTTTGTTGGCATATATTTTCTAAGGAAAAAATATTTCCACTACAGACTTCTCGTGATAAACTATGTAGCTACAATATTTTTGAAAGCTATGAAGACTATCTTTGAAGGTTATATATCTATCTCTTCTTTTAGGCTGCAACCACTTCTCTCTTGATTTGGCCAGTTGAGGGGCAATTTCTACATGTTAAAGGTGGAAACAGTATGAGTTTTATTATAAGAATTATTCATTTTATGCATGATACCTTTCCCAAAGTAGCAGCGCATTTAGATAGTACCTTTACTAATTTTATTTCTGTGTACCTTTATGGTTTTATAATATTTCTTATGCTTATAAAGAAAGGCAAAGGATTTAGTATGTCTTTTCAATAAGGAATTGATAAGAAGTTAAATGTTTATGATAGTGTTTGGATGTATATTGTTCATTCATTTGGGATTTGCTGTCTACTTCCATGGTAACAGCAGTAACTTTAGCTAAGCACTGGGAATAGTTTGTTCTTCCTTCTCCGTGTTTATGCTTTGGGTCTTTCTTTTTAATGATCTGTTTGCATCTCACATACTGAATGATGTACACCTGAGGATATCTTGCTTATGAGACAGTGCAGAGGATATTATTTCTGAGCGTGTGTCTCTGAAATAAAATACATAGCCAAAAATACTAAGACTTTTTCAACAGGTAAAATGACAATCTTAATTCCTAAATAATAAAATAGCTATATCTTTGTATTTTACTTTTGTTTAATTGTTATAAAAGGCTGTCAACTGTATAGATATCATGTGTTATGTAACTTACAAGATTCACATTTACACTTATGTAACTTATGAGATTTACATCTGAAGAATGTTTGTTTTGTGTGTAAGCTCAAGCGTAGGCATAAACTTATGTTTGTTTATTTTCACAGAATTTAGTGCTGGCTGAAGACAGTCCTGGAAGAGATAGCACTGAATATATTCTTGTCTTTGAGCCACATCTGCCAGCTTTGAAAAAACCTTTGGAACCATATTGTCTCTCATTTATGTTTTACAATGGTATGTTTCAAGTGCTCTAAAATACTTGCTTTTCCTTAGAATCAGCTATTTTTAGATCCATAATATGTTTTCAGAACTATATAATAGCTTAATAGATTTTTTGCTAATGCTTAAACCAATTAAGCATGTTGCTGTGTTTTCTTTTAAAAGTGTATATGTGTATTTCTGTAGATTCCAAGAAGCAGCAGCTGATGGCAACACTGACCAGGGAGAAAGACCAATTATCTAAGTCCATAGATCTTTACAGAAAGATGTTTGATACTACAAATCAGCTCGTAGCTGAAATGAAATGTAAGTTCAATCAAATATGTAAATAATTTTTCTGTGAATTAAACTGCTTTCCTATAATCATTTTGAGAATATAGAGAAGGGGAGAAAAATCAATATTGAAATCATGAGAGATAGTAATTAGAGGGTAGCAGACGGGGTGTATGTCTTGCAGGGAAGCATCTAATTATTTAGCAGCTAACTATTTAGCATTAGGATGTTCCTACCTATAAAGGTCTTGATTTTACATAGAATGTCATATGTCAGGATTATCAAAAGTAGAAAAGGAACATTGAAGTTGGTGTTCTTTTTATCCGTGACTGCCTTTCACTCCCGTCTTTGCATGCTCATACATCTGGAAATTCAACAGTTGCCTAAAAACAATTTGAGGAGAGCGAACTATAGATAATCCTTTTTAAAAAATGTAGTCTTATGTTTTCAAAATGTTATTTTTCCACCTCACATTTGACCCTGTGTACATTATTCAGAAGTGTTGTGTCATTGTTTATGTTCTTCAGCAAATCTAATTCTTTATGAATGAAGGAAATGTTTTCTTTGCCTTTTTTTTTGGTTGAATCATGCTGTCTGTTGATTGCAAGGTTTGTTTTAATAATTGCATTTTGAATTTTTATTTCAAATAATCGCCAAATGTAAATAAAGTGGATTGGCATAGAAGATGCTGCTTTTTGTTTTAATTTTAATACTACATATTTCCATTATGAATAGAAAATCCTGAATTGCAGTGAAAGGCATAAAATCTTTGTTTCATACATGCACATCTGTAGAGAGTAAGTTAGAATACAGCATTACACTTTATGTTTAAGTAATAAGATAATTTCAAATATAAACATGTTGTGAATAGAGGGTAGAAAGCAACTCACCTGTTTACGCGTTTGTTTTTGGAATTAGTTCAGATATGAGAGCTGAGGAAATAGTGTCCAGAAAGTGGTGTCCCATATAACACTCAAAAGAAGGTAGTGCCAGCCACCACTCTTCTCTCCTGTCTTGCCATTTCACCTGTTGGAGAACCATTTATGATGACAATTGAGGATGAAAACTAAAACCAGCTAACGTTCTCAGACTGATATAAGGTCTAGGTCTTTTTGCTCTTGAAGCTGAAGGTGTGACATCTGGTGAAATTGTTTAGAAACTGGACAAAATCGCAAGATCTTTGTGGAAAAATTCTTACATTCTGTGCTGAAACTAAGAAGTAGATAGGGTCAGTTGCATCTGGCATAATTCTGAAAAGTTGTAAGAAATTCCCTAAGTGTTCCATTGCTTCCTATCACTTCCTCATTTTCTTTTGATTTTGTTTCAGGTCAGGTTAAAGAAGCTGAAACGCGAGAAGCTCTCCTGAAGAATGAACTGAAAAAGCACCAAATTGAATTACCACAGACAAACACAGTATGACTTGATTCTTACTAAACTCCATTAATATACCTAAAATTGATATCTATAATATATCAATACTAATATTGCTGAATCACACCTGTTACCAAAACAGTGAAAATTTAAACTGTAGAAAAATTTGTGAATCAATGTCAAACTTAAGATTTTTTTTTGTGTTGTTCTGTTTAAAATACTGTTAAAAACTAACAAAACCCATGTCTTTTATGTTCTAGTCTTGTGTTTCTGCTGGTCATGTTTCTGCTAAGGTTACCAGTGTTACTGGTACTGCTAGATGTTACAGTAGGTTGGTCAATATATATTGGATGTATTCTGGCATAAGTAAGCCAAAGGAAAGCACTTTTTTTTAGAGAATCAGAGAATTACATATGTTACTGCCAAAGTTCATGTAAAAATAAGTTTGAAAATATTCAGGGAAATGTATCTCATTACTAATTTCTCTTAAAGATACAATTATGTTTTAAGAAAATTTTAAAAAGTTTTCAAACTACTGACATTTGGGGGAAGACAACACCTATGTAAACAATTATCTTTAGATCAAATAAGACCAAGTTATAGTCATTAATCACAAATCAGTAGAATTAAGTTGCAGTCACAGTACTGAAGTTCCCCCTGCTGGCTAAATTTTTCAAGCCTGGACATAGTCACCTTCTGAAATGGTTTTTGTGCATTCATGATTGTCTCTTCCTGCTGTTTTAAACTTTCCTCACTTTTGTCTCTAATCAAGAACTGATAGTTCCTTGTGAAATGCTCCTTGAAGTCCTTAAAAATTAAAAAAAGGGGAAAAAAAGTAATTAGATAGTTTGGTCACAATTGCAGTGATTTTTCCCTTTGCTCTTCTCTGAGATTGTGCATGGTGGTCCCTTATACATTAAAAGTCTGTTTCAGGTTATTACTTTCAGGTTGGAAAGTTAACTGATGACAGATAACTACTTCTGCTGCTCAGTCCAATGGTACATGCTTGCTGATTTTAAATTTTCATTCTCAGCTTCAGTATGTGGATTCTCTTCTGAAAAAAAAGATGTTGGAACAAGAAGGAGTAATGAAGCAGCCAAGGAGAACTTGTACCCTCCCAAACTATCCAAAAGGCAACCAGGATATTCTAGGCAAGGTGAGTTTTCTTGCAGGGAGCCTTCTAATGAGTTTTGTTGGTTCCACAGAGTGGTAGTGATGAAAAATTATCTGATGACCAGCTCCCCTAACAGAGCCATCAACAGGGGAATTAAATGTCTGTCTGAAGTTGCAGGATTATTGTGATTACTATGAAAAGGGGACATAGTCTTGGTTTCTGTTTTGACTGTTGTAACTTCTGTGGTACAGATTGCACATTTAGCTCAAATTGAGGATAATGAAGCAGCAAAAGTCATCTCTTGGCACCTGGCAAGTGACATGGACTGTGTAGTCACACTGACCACGGAAGCTGCTCGTTCTATCTTCGATGAAACTCAAGGTCGACAACAAGTGTTACCCCTTGATTCCATTTACAAGAAGACACTTCCAGATTGGAGCAGGTAGAGAAAAAACAATGAAAGTTCTGCATTTGTATTACATACTTCTTCAACTCTTTTTTCTTGTCTAAGTTGATTGTTAAACTTCAGTTAAAGATTTGAAGTATAAAATTTCTGGGCTTATTATTATAGCAACAGTAATGTCACTTGAAATGTTAGCTGAAATCTCAGCTTTATGTCTTTAACTACTGTGTGATGTTCTTTATATGATAAGGTATATATTATTATTCTTTATATAATAATATCTATATTATATAATTATATATAATAATTTAATTCTATTAAATAAGATAATCTTTTCTTCATGTCTACTTGTTTTCTAGAGCAGGAATTTATTTTAAATAATTATAGTGCTTCTAATCAGATTATAACTTTCAAAAATCATCTGTAGTAATAGAAATTCATTTTACTATATCAGTTGCCTGAAAAATAAAGTACAGTATTTCTGCTCCTGAAAATCATTTGCTTATGAAGGTGACTGCTAATATAATAAGAATGCCCTTTAGAAAAGATCTGATGTATAAATGCATTTATAATGTTCAAATTCTCAGTTTTCATAATACAGTGCATTAAAACTTGTCCATAAATTAGTCGTATGAATTTGTAGGAAATAATGTCTCATAACAAATCAGTGTTTCACTAAAACATCTTTAATATAACTGGCATTTCAGATAATGGTGGAGTCATTTATCTAATGTGGAAGTGTTAAGATGTATTCAATTCAGTTGGAGATTCCTGACTAGAGTAAAGATAAATTGCTTTCTTCTTTTCTTCTCCTTCTCTGTCCTCTTTCTTTAACCAGACCTTTACCTCACTCGAGAAATGGAAGAACCTTCTTCAGACCTATTGGAAATCCTGTATTTGCCAGAGATCTGTTAACATTTCCAGATAACATAGAGCATTGTCAAACAGGTAAATGATAAGAAAGAAATAATCAATAACTTCTTTCTTTTAAAGAATGAAATACAGAAACATGACAAATGATAATCCCTTCAATAATCTTCACTGATATGTTTGCAAATACCAGAGTACATTCCTCCTGAGTTCTAATGGTAAAAATAGGAGGGCATTAGCATTAATTATTTTTAAACAAAAGTGAAACTTTCAACCATGACCACTTTCTTCTGTTTGTTTTCTTAGTTTCATTTTGTCTACTTAGATGTATGGCGGGTTTTTTCTTTTTTAAATTCCTGCAGCATTATCTTATTCTCATGCTCTTTAGAGCAGGAACTATCACAAGATTAATTTTATAATCTCATATTGCAGAAGTTACTCCTTTTGTTAGGCTTTGTTTCTAGTTTGGTTCTTCTCAGATATGTGAAATGCATAGATTTAAGTACATGCAGACTGAACTGTACATGACTGTGTATGTTATGCTTAAACAGCTTAATAGTTGTGAGAAATCTTTCAATTTTTACGTAGATTTTAGTTTAGGAAACTATTGTCCTCTTGCTCTTCCTAACAATGTAGCAATCCCTACCTTTTCCTACACTTTTTTAATGAAGTAGATCTGCTCCTTTATATGGAGAGTTGGCATCTGTAGTTATTTCAGTAAGTTTTGCATTTTATTTCATGGCTTTCCACTATTGAAGTATTCCTCTCTACTGTTAATAAAGACCAATTTTTAACCCTGTGCATTTTCAGAAAGTTAAATATTGACAGACTTTTAACTATAATTTCTTCTTCATGCCCATTGGGGAATTGAAAAACCACATTGCATGACATATCTTGTGCATGACTACGTTGTTAGATTTTGTATGGAACAGACTTTCATTAGCAGAAGAGTCTTAAGCTCAGTTGGATAATTTGCATGTGAATGTTTTTTTCTTTGATAAAGCATTGAATATGAAGAAAAATATTAAGAAACTGAGAGCAAAATTCAACATTCCAGGAAGATTTTTAAAAGATATCATTTATATAATTCCATGAAACTTATTGTGTGTATCTTGATCAATGTAAAGTATCAAGAGAGTATTTTATTGAAAAATACACTAAATTATGCCAAAGGGCGCTTAAATGTACTATTTTTTTCTCTTATGAATTCACTGATGAAAGCAGAAGATTGCATATCTATCTCAACCTCAAAAGAATTTTGTTGAAACAAAAATTATTTACATGCTGTTTCCCTTGCACTTATCTTAGATGTAATAATGATGCCTCAGAATTGACCTTTCAAAACTTAAGTTATTTTGCTCCAGAGAAATTTCATAGTTCAAAAATTTATATTTTTCAGTGTTTGGTATGCTCTTGGGTGATACTATCATTATAGATAACTTGGATGCTGCCAACCACTACAGAAAAGAGGTTTGTTTCAATTTTTCTTTACTTTTTATGATACAGATATATTGCAGAGCTACATGTTTAATACATTAAAAACTTAGCGTAATTTCCTAGTTTAATGCTGTGTTATCTGTAAGTGTACTTACTGTCTGTGGGTCTCAAAGCACTTAACAGTGAAGGAAATCTCTGTTACTGGCATTGACAAAATTACCTCCATTCAACAAATTCCATTATGTGAATGTTGCTATGGCACATGGGACCATGTTTCTAAAGATAAGCATCTTCAGTTCTGCTGTGTTAGTGTTAAACACAGGTTCTTCTGTACTTTCCTAGTCACTCTGTGTCATAAAACACAGGAGTCTAAAGCACATGGTGAAATTACAGGTCCACTTGAATAAAAACTTGATGTGAAACTTACTAGATGTCTTTGAGACCCATTTTATTTAGGTTTAATGGTACATGTTTTAGCAGGCAAGAGTCTTTGAGGAAGTCCTGATACTGAGCACTTTTACTTTCAGCTTAAAAGTTTGCTGGAATCAAAATAATGATTGAGCATAAGAATGTAGAACTGTACTGATTGCCACTGCTTCCTAATACATGTTGATAATCAGCTTTTCCCAGTTATAGATCTGTATTCTGCCTTGAGAGTTCTGGTAAAATGTGAGAACACAAACCCAGAAAAACTGGTCTTCATAATTATTGACAATAATGCTTAATTTTAATATATGCATTCTATTGCTTGAAAGCAAAGTCATGACGTGATTTCATAAAATATGTTTTTCAATAGGGAACAAAGTTGCATTGCAATTGAAAAATACAAAGGTTCACAACAGCATTGCTGAATACTTAGATTTTCTGCGGAGTTACTAATTCATTCCTGATTTTTATACCTGTGCAGGTTGTAAAAATTACACACTGCCCTACCTTGCTGACTAGGGAAGGAGACAGGATTCGCAGCAATGGAAAATTTGGAGGCCTGCAGAATAAAGCTCCTCCAATGGACAAACTCAGAGGAATGGTATTTGGAGCACCAATGCCAAAACTTTATTCTACGATCTCTGCACAAATAGGTGGGTTAATGAAGTCACAAACATACAAAACTTACAAAATTACATTGCTTGTCCTATGTTTTTTTATTCTCTGATGTAATACAGAGAGGAAAACTTCAATTTAGCATACAGTTATTTTAAGAAGTAGGAGCTGTACAGTGTTCTGTTTATAAATTTGCCTTTTCTTAAAAGCTTATAGCTGTTACATTTCCTGGAATAAAAAATAATAATAATGAGACAATCTCCTTTATTCTTAGTCTTATTAAAGGAGTATAAGCAGTAATAATCATTCAAATAGTCAGCATGAGAAGCTTGAGCTGATTGAATTCTGGTATCACTGAGAAAAAAGTTTTAGGTCTTTCTACTCTGGAAACACCATAATAAATTTAGAATTTCTTACGTGCAAGTGAAACAGTGGTAGAAAAATTCATATTCTCAAGAGAGAATATCTCATAAGCTACACTATTTCCTGTGGTATCACTTATTTTTCTTTATGTGCTTGGATTCTTCATTTCAGAATAAAGGTTAGAAATTAAGTTAGAAGATGCAGTTTCTGACACGTGACAACTGACCTGACTGATGAGTAAAACATTGAAAAGTCTTACTTACAAACAAGATTGTTCTTAAATACTTAATTTTGAAAAGAAAGGACATGAAGTTTATCCATGACAGTGCAATGGAGGGGTGTGGGGAGAGAACACACATACCTATTAAAGTAGCCATATATATGAAAAACTACTTAGCACTGACCAATTGAGTAGGGGGGAAAAATAAGGACTAAAAAGATCTTTTCTCAGCATTTTAGTAAAAATATATTATGCCTAGGGAAAACACAGTAAGCATGTCAATCACAGACTAAAATACACAGGGTTTAGCACACTTTGTCTATCAGCATGTTTTCAATTGTTGAACTCAGTTATTACCCAATACAAATTAAATTGAAATTTTCTATAGTTTAGTACGGGAGCAATCGTGGTAGAAGAAAAGGGCATGTTTTAATTTCACTTAGATAGATACTAGACATTTAAAGGAAAATCATAGTAAAATTCCATTTAAAGGACAGCATCTCATTACACAGGGCTTGTTTTGAACTTAATTTTACACTTAGCATTAGTTCTGACATGCTATTTTTGAATGTTTGTAGGATAAAAGTTGCCAGTGTAATAACAGATTAGGCAAGGTACTTGTAAAATAAGCTGTACTAAGAGTCTGCAGACTTCTGTCAGTCTGCAGCAGCTCTCTGTGTGAGAGCTTTCACCCCATGGCAAATTTAAGGTCATTTAATGTTCAGTTAAGCTTTGTGCAAGATACCTCATACTCGCCTGAAAGTAAAATGAATGAGTCCAGGCTAATATGCTTGAACCCTTCCTTTATTACTTGACGTATTTATTCAGTGCCTGGATGTGGAAAAATTTTTTGTCTGTTTAAAGAGGAAAAAGGATTGTCAACAAAATACACCTTTGTTTATCTGAGTCTGCTTGATTAGATTTCCATAGTGGGACAGAGCGAAACTCAGTAAATGTTCACTTGGTCCACAAGGTGGAATACAATTCAAGTCAATAATACAAGCTTCTGCTTTGTAGCACTGAAAACACAACATGCTACAGGCACTTAATGTCATCAGAGGTAGAGAATTTCACTTGGAGCACACAGGCAACAAAAAGTGTACAGTGATACCAGTTTCCCACATCATTTTCAGAGCTTGCAGGTACTTCACTGTCATCTAAGATGTGGACTCAAAAAGAAAAGAGGAGTCAAAATATTGGATATTATTTTTTTTCTTTTACAGTAATTTTTAAGAACAGTCACTATAAGTTTGGATGTTTTTTTAAGTAGTGTTTTTGAAAGGTGTGTTTTCTTGTGGATTTATACATTGCCTAGCTTGTATTGGTAGCATTCTAAATCAAAATGGTCATTTACTTATTGTTCTGTGGCTTATTGTTTTATTTCTCAATTAGATCTTCTTCAGCAATACCGTGCAGCAGTGATTAAATTTGATAATGTGAATAAGGACCTGGATTTACATTTGCAGTCACTGAACACTCCAGAAATGCAAAAGAAAAAACAGGAACTTGCTGAACAAGAGAAAAGCCTCAAGCTAGTAAAACAAAAATTGGGTAGGTTATTGTACTATAACTTCAGTGTGCTATAGGAAGAGAACAGTTAACTGCAACCCAGATGTATTTCGCTCTTACAAATTAAGAAGTTCAAACTATGAATGAAAATTGTTAACATTAATTAGTAGCTTAGAGATGTCACATTTTAAGGAAAGAATAGAAAAACTGTATGTGGTAGTATGATGCTGTTGATATTGCCTAGGGCAGTACTGCCCTGTATTGTGTTCAGATAATAAGAATGTGGTCAGTCTGTATCTTCTGAACATGAAACTATGATCTCACTAATAAGAGATTATATAACTATTACTGTGGCTGCCCCCGTGCTACAGAACATTGGCATGCTTTTTGAAATGACTGTGTAGTAAAGAGCTGAATTGCTTTTGCTAAGGAAACACAATCAAAACATTGTGCTATAAAAAGAAACACCCTGAAGTCTGCAAGGATTGTCTATCTGAGTCACAAATTTTTTTTATGCCAATATCAAATAATATTTTAAAAATCAACATTTACTCTCCGACAGTTATAAATAAATCATTTTAACTGTCATCTTTGAACTCTATTTTAGATATAAGGTAACCATAAAATTCATGACATTTCTAAAGTCTTATTTCAAAGGTTAAACTCTATCGTTATAGGAACCATTTATAACCAGCAGGTTTAATTTTTCTGTTACTGGTTCTTACTTGCAACTTTTTCATAGGTATGACTCCTGCTTTATCAGATAAAGGTGCTGAATCGTTACTTCAACCTATAATGTTAGATATATCTGACACCCCCACTCCTCCCAAAAGAATGAGAAAAGATACAATGAAAAAATTGTACAGGTAAGTATTTTCTGAGTCTAGTCATTATTTTCCCATAATCTGAATTCAAAACTGAAACTAGTTTATTCTGCATGTTTTTTAATTCATATTTGTATCTAATAAGCAACAATTAATAGAGTTAGCATAAAGCTGATTTTCAATATAATTTTTAATTTCTTCTAAAAGTTTCTGCCTCATTTAAAAGTTATATCTCATATAGAGATTTGCTTACTAATTCTAAATCTGTTTCTCTTTATGAACTGGTGATTATCGTTGTGCATCATATTCCCCATACTTTCTGGTATATTCCACACTGTTAGACCCAAACCTATTTGAGATGGCTTGGTCTGTAAACTCTTTTTAAGGTCTGCTGTCAAATACTGGATAGATGAACACAGAAATAATTATGTAATAGAATCATTCTTACATTTTTTTTTCTAACTCTCTGAGGTGAACTGGTGGTAAAGTGTTTTACCCATGTATCTGTTCTCATTCCCTCTGTGCTGATGAGCATTTGAACACACACACACACACACACACACACACACACACACAAATTTGGGAAATTGGTATATCTGTATCTTTAAAGTGGCATGAAACTGTCTTTGCCATTTCTCATGTCTCTCCTCATGACTACATCATTGTCTTTGCTGAACTATGGTTATTTTTCTGAGATTATTTAAATCTTGCCCAGTAGTGTTCTGTAAATCTCAGAACAAGTGTTCACTATATTGGTATGTCTCCTTATTTTTTATACTTGTTACTATTTTAATTTTTATCTACATATAGAACTAAAGTGGTTATGTAGTTAAACTGATATTAGCCTGTTGCTATTCTTCATTTTAAAGAAATAAATACAGTAATATAAAGCTGTGTACAAATATGGGGTTTATATTGTTTATACTTGTGGGAGCTCTGTGCTATATCTATATTATATATAGATATATATATATCTATAAAAAAGAAAAACTTTGTTTATAAGCCACTGTGCTATATTTTGTTTAGCTCAGAAGAATGGATCTCCTCTCCTGCAAAGCAGCAGCAACAGCAAGTGCTGCAAATGGCCCCTTCAGAACTTAATGGAACTCCACGGAAAAGAAAGGCATAGACTGATGAGACTGCTGGGAAAAGCTGTGTATGGAAAATATTAATTCATTCAGTTAAAGGAAATACTTATGCGGTATTACCATTACTCTGAAGATTTTTATACTGATAGAAGATACAAATGTATTTCAGTTAGTAGGAACAAAAGTGTAAGTATTTAACATTGATAGCCCAAGTTTTGTATAGTTAATTTTCATTTCTAAAAGCTTTCAGGCTTTTTATGTTCATGTGTGAAAAAGAAAGGTTTTAAATATATTCTTTTTTATTTATGAAAATAAAGATCTTTGCAATAAAACTGCTTCAGTACAAAGCACTGACAATACAATCACTTGTGTTGAATAGATTGTGTCGTGAGATGAGATTTTAATTTAAAACGCATCCCAAGCTGACTTGAGGAAAATAGTCAAAGGTCACTTTAATGATCTGCATTGCAAAGATTTTAGTGATGAACAGGGCAGAAAAGGATCAAGCATGATTAAAGACAGAATTTCAGCCAGAGTCAGAGCAAGCAGCTGGAAACCGACTTGATTGAAAGACAAAGATAGGGCAGGAGTAGGAAGCTAAACTTTAAAAGTGTAGTAGTTGTTAGTTGAAACCCTGTGAATAGCCTAGGAGACATTGTTCAGGGGTATGGACATGTGGGTTCACATCTGCCTCAAAGAATTTCTGCCTCAGAGTTGACACCAGATCTGCTGATCTGTACTCTCAGCAACATGCATTTTTATATACATACTCCTTTTCTGAAAAAGGACTTTAAACTTAAAAAGACATGGTGGTCTTCTGCTAGAAGTTTTAGAATACTGATCACTGGTGCACATCTCTGTGACAGTTCTAATAAAATGAAATTTCTCCAAATTAAGGAGAAATAAAGCAGTGTAATTTTTGGTTGAAGGTTTTCCAGAGCTTCATGCTTTAAAGACAGGTTAAACATCAAATTATGCTACTCTTAAAGAAAATAAATATATTCAAGTATAACATGTAACACCAACAGGAAACTAAGCTAGCCCTACCTCAGCCCTTTTTTCTGTTTGTCTCTCTAAATTTAGACATCAAGACTTGAATCAGGTAGCCATCATTAAGGGTTTGCGATGTAATCATTTGTCCCACCACACCAAGTTACTTGATAGTACTTTTAAATGCATTTATTTTAATTCTGACATCTACCTAGCCTCAGTCTCTAGCCTCTGGATAACCTTGAATCTTATTGGATTAAATATGTATTCCTGCAGAAATATGTATTCCTGTTGGAATTCATCTCTTGCCTTTGGTAGTCAGTGTAGGCGCTATTAGCATCATGTGATGGATCTCCCTGGTGGAAGAGGCAAACAGAAAAGGATGGTTTCCAGTGTTGTGCAATAGCTATCAGAGATTTCAGGAAATTTCACCAGGGAACTTTCAGGATTTTCCAGCAGAGTGATGGCAAGTTGCTACAGTGCAAATCACTGCTTTGCAAAGCTGTTGAGGGCAGCTGATTTGGTCATGGCAACAAATTGGAGCTCTGAAGGTAAGTGTCAATTTTTTTCCTTTACCCACTCTTTACTGTGAAACAGAGCAGAGCAGGGACCTCAGCCATGCTGGGCAGTGTGTGTTGTCCTCACTGATTTCATGAGGGGATGGTGGAAATCCATGCAGGAAACTGGGAGAAAGTGGTTGTGGTTTTGGTCTGGGCCTGCTTTTTGACTAGCACCCAGGGATGCAGAGACTGCCTGTCAGGTGAGTGGGGATGGACACCCCATGTAACCCAGGGAGGCAGGTTGGATGACAAGTCCTTTCTGCCAAACCACACCTGTGGTGTTACAACCCCACCATCAGTATCATGGCCCTGACTCTACATCAATCCCAGTATCACCAGTACTTCTCTAGCCATGGGACTTGCTCTGCCTCCGCCAGGGCCAAAGTCCCCTTATCAGCCAGAGCTGCAGTTCAGGAAAGAGGATTGAGAGGGAAGGAGGAAGGGAGGATGCCCAGGGAGCAAAAGGGGGGCAGGGAACCACTGCAGGGTGTTGCTATGTTTCTGCTACAGCAGTAGCCTGGATGAAAAACTTGCATTCCAAATGTCCATTGAGACATTGAGAGACTGTAGCAGTGTAATTACTGGAAGTTTTCTGCTGAAGCCTCCAGAGTAAGCACGTATTTGATTAAGTTAGCAGTATATTGCTATCCTAAACTCCATTTCACCTAAGCCTTTAAAGAGATTTGCGGCCACCATTGGTAAATGGTTCATTCTTCAGTTGGTCACAATGGGAAAAGAAAGGCAAGTTGCTTGCTTTTTAACAGCAAAGATATGAGCTGTTCTAAAGACTTTTATTATAGTACATTGCTGCAGTTGTGGTAGTGGCATTTTGTGGATATTTAATAAAGCATTATTAAGGAGCTGTCAAAACATTATCTGCCTTCATGCACCAACATTTTCTCCCACTAAATTCTGCTCCCAAATTGTTCTGTTTCGGGGTTTTTTTTTAATATTTAGGAAACAAAATCCATTAAAGTTGCATTTCATGATGACACAGCAAGGATAGGCAACCTTCACAGACCAGATCTACAGTAACTTCCTTTTCACCTGCCAGAATGCAGTATACCATAAGAGATGCCCAAATCACTTTTTAAGTTTTCTTTTTTAAAAGTCAGTTTGCTTATTATCTAGGAAGTAGAACGTGTCTTACTGATGGTAGCAGTAGCAGTATCAGTAGAAAGCAGCTGTTTGCGTCCCTTTCTGCCTGTGACTTGACAGGGTGTATACAGGGATTTTGACATTCCTGCCACACCAGATCATCTTCCCACAGGAACAGGCATAATTTCAGGTTCATAAAGAGTGTGGACTTGTGGATGTGCATACACACGCCAAGTTATATATGTACATGTGTACATACAGTTCCTCTAGTCTATATTTCCATAGACAAGCTCTTCCACACCCACTGTGACTGTGGAAAAATTCCAAGAGAGCTACTGTGTTGACTGGATGTGCTTTAGCTGCTCCTATCCTCTATCTCTGCCTCTGTGGCATGTCTGCTCTGCTGTGAAATGGTTCTAAGAGCAGGGCAGCTATAGCAATGAAAACTGACTTAGAAAAGGTACATGTGTAAACTAATTGAATGCAATTTTATTTTAATCCAGCCTATATATAAAACTAAGGAAAATTTTCAGTTATTAGAGGCAAAAAATACAGTACTTTCAATTTGTAAATACATAAATTCCACAAATTTTATAATATGTTAATGGATTCTTACAACTCTCACCAGCTTTTATAGGACTCAGTATTTATGAGGGCTCTAAAGAAATCCCCACTCACTACTTTGGGGTTATTATTTTACAGTAGCCTTGATCTTTATGATTACATTATTTAGGCCCTGTTTGTATGCATATCATCAAGCACAGGTGAACTTCGCAAGAGAAATGGGGCTGCTAAGACCTTCCTTCAAAAAATCAAAAATATTTTATACAACAGCAGAACTGTGTTTCACTGTCTTACCTAGGAACAAATTATGAAAGATTTTTTTCATCTAATAACACAGCCCAAGAATCTTTGCCTAAATCATATAGTATTCACCCTTTTTAGAAAATGAATGTTACTTGCTAGTTACTGAAAAGATGTTTAGTGGGCTCTCTTTTCTTATTATTCACTCCCTCTTTATCCCTCATCCTGCAACTTTGGTAAATCAATTAAACCATATCATACAGCAAATATTGCAGTCAAGGCTGATTTCAAGAACAGAAAAATTGTTTTCCCTTAGTGTACTTAAGTTTCAAAGAATGATGAACCAACTAACTGCAGCAACCTCTGATTCATCATTTTTCACACACACAAAATAAATTGGTAGATTAAAAAGTTGCTGAATAAAAAACTGAGCTATTGAATTAAAAGTTGCTGCTACTTTGTTTAATGGAAAATGGGAATGATCCCAAAAACTTAAAAGTTAACTTTCCCCAGTAAACAGCTAGTGAAAACAAATGTTTCGTATTAAATACAGCTCCTGCTTTTAGCCTGTTCTTATAAACAAAATATAGTAGAGAAATGAAATGGCAATGTCATAAAATTAGCTAAAGGCTGCCTTACAAGAAAAGGGAAAGGTGGACTGTCATGTTCCTGCCCTGTCTTAGTTCCAGGAGCCTGTCTTTGTAATTAAGGGTCTCTCAGCATGTGCATGCACTTGTGTGGTGGTATATTAACCTAAACTAACTGATTCAGAAGATGCAGATCAAAGGTCCAGCTCTGCTCTACAAACTGGAAGAGCTGGTTTAGCAAGAGGAAGATTCATGACAGCCTGAGGAATGCAGTGAAAAGAATTCTTCTGAAACAATGGAGGAGGCCATTCTACAAGTTGCTCAAGAGTTTCTTTTCTTCAGAAAAGAAATAGAGTCCTGGGGCAATTCTAGGACAGAGACCGTCCTGGGAAAAGTGAGAAGGGATGGTTGGAAGTCTTCTTCATACTAAGGACTTCTGGCAGATGCAGTCATGAGTAAATTTGGTAATGCATGCCAGAGCTAACCCAGCAGTGATGGGAAGTCAGAGCAGAACTGCTGAAGTGGAAGCACACTGAGGGCTGGGTCACAAGTGAGAGGCCTCACATGCTGAAATTGAGCCTGCTGCTGTTGCAGGTAATTTTGGCAGATAATAGCTTAGAGAGAGCTGCCTTCAGTGTAACAACTTCATCTTGCATCATTCATACCTGAACTGACCTGAGGCATACGACACAGCTGGTGGAGTCAAACTGCTGCAGGAGCATGATGAAAATGGGGACTGGTAAGATCAGTTAGTGAGTTGTGGTGTGGTGCTGTTGCAGTGTGGTGTTGCACAGACATGTGCAAACTTGCAATTAATCTTGTCCTTCACTGGCATTTTAACCACTGTTTTGAAGTTTGTAAGTGCATTCCAAGTGGAGAGCCCTTGGATGCCAAAGGCAGTTTGTTGTCATGCAGAGCTTGAAAGGCAAAAGTCCCTCTGAAAGTGGGTGGTCAGACCAAGACTGATTTATCCAGTTGGTCTCTGGATGGTGATTATCTCTACCTCCAGAACTGAGCCCTTCTAGGGGTCCATGTCAGAGCATCTGAACTGTACAAGATCTGACCATTCTTGTCCTCCTTTCTCTGGAAACAAACACTGGAAGGCCAGCCACTGCTGGCAGAGTGCCGTACTTGTGTCATGCTGCTCAAAGTCAAAAGGGTCTTCTTCCTCTTACTGTTCCTGGAATAAGCTTGTGATGCTGGTAGAGTCTCTCTACTCTACTAATCTTTGACACCCTCCTGTGCCAAGATAAACGAGATTCAAAGATAAGCAAGAGTCCCCAGAAAAGCCCGAATAGAGGAGTGTGGGCTAGGGAAGGAAGCAATAAGAGCACAAGGAATCAGACATCTTTGGCTTTGAAATTTGGGTCTGAAGTTTCACATCTCCCAAAAGGAGACTTGAGAGTTTGTTAGGCCTCTGTTGTTGGGTGCTTCCAAGACTTTGGGCAAGTCAGAAGTTTAGTGCAGTTAAGAGGATGCTCAGGGTCAGTGATAGGGCCAGTATGAATAGAATTATGTTTATTACTCTTCTCTGGGTTTAAACCAGATTCTAAGGATTGGAAGTTGATTGTAATTAGTATACTAGAAGAGTAAGATCCTCATCAGTAGATAGAAATGTAGAGGAATAATCATACAACGTCTATGAAGTGTCAGTATCAGGCAGCTGCTTCAAATCCGAAGTGGTGATTTGATGTGAAGTGAAGCAGTTTGGGATTAGACATGAAGCAGCCATGGAGGCTACTGGCACATGACTTGAGAGTCCCCAGGAGACTCAGAAGTGTGATAAGTGTTCCCTACAATTGGATGTTCCCTACAATTGGATGCTGATGGCGCAGGGAAGATGAGCAAGATGGAAACTGCTGGACTTGCCAAAAATAGAATACCAGGTAAGCGTGCAAGGAGCAGCAGGAGAGTTGACCAGTCTATCAGGACAGATGGACACATCCATCAACCTAAGAGGGAGAGATTTATGGCAGATTAAGGACAGTCTCACCAGTACAACTCCTAAAGCCCGTTTCTGTTTCCACACTGATAAATAGGCATGGATTCAGAATTCTAGTGAACACACATTACAAAACATCTTTGCAGTGGACTTGAAATTTATGCCAAATACCCTGTTTCAGAAGATTTTATGGGTCACTTTTCCTCATCATTGTGATCAGGTAATTTCCCTGGGTTGGTGAAAGGTCATGAAAACAGAATTAACTTTAAAAAATGGTTTGGTGATAAAATATTTTTCTTGTGGGAAAGAAAGCACTCTGAATTTTTTAGTTTTTGTATCATCCTTATGAGGTATTTTGTGGCTCCCAGAGCAATTCCCAGTTACTCAACCACCCACCGAATCACAGCGTGGGAACATGTTCTAGGCTATGCAGGCCCGAGTCATTTTTGATGTTAATATTTCTTAAGTATTAGTATTTTCTAGAAAAATAAGCAGGTTTGAATATACACAGATCTACTTCATAAGCTTCACATATAAATTGCCAAGTACGCTGGAGAATAGTTACTCCATATATATTGATACACTGGTTCTTAAATGCCATAAATACATTTTAAATGTTTGTGTTGAATTTTTTCCCTGAATTGCTCTACTTTCTCTGATCTTAGAATTGTAATATATACCACTTCTAGTGTTAAGAAATATTGGAAATATTATTTTAACCAAATGTGTTGAAGTGCAAATAACAAGTGAACTTTTGAACTCTCTTGCGTTCTCTGAGGATCTGGAGAGGTCTCTGCCAGGCTTGGAGAAAAAGCTGAACATGGATGTTTTGTTAGAATTTTGGCAAATAAAATTATCTGGAATTAGCATGGTTTATTCAGATTCCAGCTTATCACTTCAAACTAGATTTCTCTTAAATAAGAATTACTCAGTTTCTCTTATGAAAGTTTCCTGTATGTTAGAGGGTAATAGTGACCCTGTGTCAAATGCATGATAGCATTATCAAAATAGAGGAATTTGGGGTCAAAGAGTTTGCTGGTTAGCTCTGTTGCCAAGACTGACTGTTCCAGATCCTTATAAAGACATGCTGACACATTGGTGTGATGTGTCAAGGACCTGATGATGTGGAACATTTTCCATGACACCACTTCAAATGCAAGCCTTTCCTTTGTTGAAAAACTCTCCTGCATGTGCAGAGATTGTATGCAAAAAATAATAATAACAAATATGCCATTGGGGGGGCAGGGGCGGGGGGAAGGGGATGGGGCAAGAACTGGAAAGAAATTTGGTATCCTTTTCCTGAGTTGGAAAAGCACAAAGCATTCAGTGTTCTGCATAAAAATGTAATTTTTTGAAATACATTTATAATACAGTTAGAACTTAGGGAATCAGAAAGTTTAATAATTGTTTTTAATAATTGTTACCTGGTTCTCTTGTTCTCAGTTTTCAGATGTTTCAAAATCACAGATATCACTTTTAAGTCTGCTCTGTCTTTGGAATGTACGTGCCACATTTTTTATGGACACTAACTGTATATCTGCCTCCACTTTTTCCAGTTCTTCTGATTCCTGGGAAAGAGGGAAATTTGTGAGAACATTCCTCAGGTTTTAGGCAATGCCAGTTATTGCTCTTGGAACACTTTGACAAAGCAACTACAGAGATAGATACAGACATAGTAAAATCCTGTTCAAATTTTCACTTGGGTGAAAAATAAATAATGCCATCTCAGAATCCATAACATATAAAACTTTCATCTCTATTATTTCCCCTGTCAGCTTACCTTTTCAAAAACAACTGTCTTCTATATATAACATATATATTTATTAAAGGTTGAGAAATGTTTGTAAGTAGTAAATGTAAGCTTCTTCTCAAAAGAAAAAGGAAAACCAGACTCTCTAGTACGAAAAAAAGAGCTATCAGATTATCTTTGCCAAAGGACATAAAACTCTTTGGACATGAAATGCTGGATATCACTTTATAAGATTTTTTTTCCTTCCTAAACTTCAGGTTGAGTCAGCTGGTATAAATTTCTCTAGGATGTAAAATAAAGATGATTAAATAGGATTCATTGCTGTAGGCAGAGAAGCAGTAGACTTCTGTGTGAGCTGCTGGCTATTTTGTACTGCTGGACTTGAAGCCATTGGACTTCCACCCTCGGAAGACAACATTGCGGCTCTTCCAGTATTCATTTGTGTACATGATGGTGATGGCGAGTAAATTTGATCTGCTCATCACTGACTGCTAAAGTGGCAAAATTTGACTGCTTTGGATGGTATAACTCTCATTTAATAACCTGCACTCAAAGTTAAGTTTTGATAACCAAACGCTTTCTCTCTTTAATATAATAGAATATATATATCAGAAAAATATCCAAGTTTAATATATCAGAAAAAGATCCAAGGATCCAACAATGACTAGAGAGCAGCTGCATACGGGTCTTATCTTTTTTAACAGTCTGATCCTCTACTACACTGGATCAAAGTCTTGCTCATAGGCAGAAACCATCATTCATTTAAATGTGTACAATTCTGACTGCTTCAAACATCTGTGTTTGCAGCAGCAGCAGGAACCCGCAGAGGCCCTGCACCTTCAAAAGGCCCAAGCCAACCTTGTCCTTAACAGTGGTGAGGTTTTGCTTTCAGTGTAAAATGTTTTGTAACCACTTTTTGCCAATTGAAAAACAGGACCAGACCCTAGAGACAGTCTGTAGAAAAGGATTGTCTTGTTCCCACCCCTGGATGTGTGTCCAACCTATGTTGCAATGTTTGGCTGTGGACCTCTGCTTTTTTTTTCCCTTTTTTTTTTCTTTTTGTTTTTTGTTTTTTGTTTTTTGTTTTTTGTCTTTTGTTAATTGCCTGAAAACAAAAGAGTATATCCATGCAAAGGATCTAGGCTTGAATTTTAAGCTAGCTCCTCACATTAAAATTACTAAAACCTGGAAAAAATTATCAACATTTACATGTCTCAGAAGAGTTTTGCAAGTCACCAAAAAGTGAGTCAGGCATGAAGTGCTGTCTGTAGGTTGAGGGGGCGACTAAAATGCAAATACCCAGTTACCACAGACAGAACTGAGGGGAAAGAAAGAGTCTCACACCAGCAACTTATTCCAGATATATGACCCTTACCAGAGAAAGCTTACACACAAGGAAAACGATATAAAGTAATTGTAAAGTAAGGTTGATAAAAGAGCAAAGAACTTTGATTCCTTAACTGGATAAAGAATCTAAAAATAAATAAATTAAAGTAATTGTTACCTTTCAATCTGCCACATAGCAAATAGTGCCTTAAGGTAATCTGTGTTGCCAACTCTAGACAGCAACTCCAGAGGACTGCTGAAAGTCAGAAGCAGTTGGACAAAGACAGTGAATTACTGCAAAGCACTAACAATAAAAAAAAATAAATCAGGAGGCTGGCTTAAAAGTCAGATTTGAAAATGATATGATTATATGTACTTTCTTTTTTGTTTTTGAGTCTGTAGGATGGGTTTGAGTCAAATTTTCAAATTGCTCTCTGCAAAGGAATGCCAGAACTAACTTTCTCTTGCAATACAATCTGATGTGCTCAAATCATGCTGGAATTCCGGGAACTTGAACTTAAATAAAAAAGCAAAATGTAGATGCTGCAATACTAAAAAAAAATGTAAGGACAAATGAAGCACAGTAGGTAGAGAAATTATTTTTTCTGCCTCAGTTTTAAAAGAGAACACTGATGTAACAAAATACATCCTGTAATCTAACAATGATAAGTCATTCCTTCTCCATCGAGATTTCACTGTTGTAACTTGTAAAGTCCACTGAACTTAGCAGACCTCTCTAGGAATAAAGGTCTTGGGAGCATTCCCATTTTTTCAAGGGAAAAAGGACAACTCATGCATGAGGCAGTGAAGTTTTGGCTGTCTAAGGATACACTCAGTGAAGTGGCTCTTTGTGAGTTATCTAAATCTCTCCAGTTACACACAACTGATATTTCTAGACATTTGGCTTAATGTTTCTGCTCTGGATATGGATGTCGGTTCCGTGAAGGAGAACTGTCCCCATAATTTGTGTTAATCTTCAGCAGTACACTATTTGCAGTGAAATTACAGTGTAATAATTTGCAGTGACTTCCCTGACCTCCAGTTAGGAAATGTCCTACTGTGCTTCAGGCAATTTATTTTCCCCTAGTGCAGTTTAAAAATATTCACAGCTTCTGTGACATTATTTCTCTATCAATGACAAACTTCAGGGAACAGCAGGAATGAACTGGTGAGATTTACTAATTGAATGTTTGCCTTCAAGTGGCCTATTGTTGGTAATGCTGGAAAACTGTTCAAACTGAGTGTGTAGACTGAGAAGAAGCAAGGCAGCTTCTTAAAGATTGTCCTATTTCTCCAAAATCAAAACTAAAAGGAGCAAAATAGTAGCTAATGTATTTCTAAACAGCAATGACACATATAAGCTTTTAATCTCTTTCAGAAAGAGAAACACAAAGTGAAAGAAAAGACTAAAAAACCCCTCTTCTTTTTCTGCTTTCTTCCCACTCCCTCCTTCTCCATCCTAACCTCAGTGCCCTATCACACTTAGTGTGGGTGCTGTTATTACTGGAATACAGGAATTTTCATCTGGCACAGTTAAACCACTTCCTAAATTAAAATAGGCTTTCTCAGCATATGCACAATAACCTGTATCTGCAGACCTTTTGCTGGCTTTAACACTGTTGGTGTAATTGGAGTGGCAAAACTCTCTATAGAGACCAGCCCTCAGCATAAAGCTCGAGACTGTAACACTGAAGACAACAGAGTTCTGACTTTGTTCATATTTTCTACCATCACTGACAGGTACCTATAAAACAACAGGATTCCTTCCTTAATCATTTCTCATCCTAGAGCAGTAATGACTCCACCATGTTCTTCTGTAAATGGATAAAGGGAGGAAAGAGAAAAGCCCATCATCAACAGGAGCAGAGAGTACCAACAATTCCTGACAGAGTTCATCCTAAAGTTTAGATTTAATTTTAGCTGTTATTAAAAAAATACTTTAAATAACATTCTACAAGCCTGAAATCCTGTGCTTGTTAAAGTAAAAGCAAATGCTGTAAATAGTGCCAGATGCCCTGAATTGAGTCCATGACTGAGTTCATTCTTGAAAATATGCTCCTATACATAAATTCTTCATATCCTATGTTCACTGAAGTAAATTCTAAAGCCATGAGTTCATTTTACTACTACCGCATACAGACTTGTCCAGTGTAAGTATTACTGTCATTTGATCCACCAGTTCTCAGTCCCCCACACAGGGAACACGCCAGCAACGTTCATCTTTAACTTCTTCTCCCACAGCCATCACCCCTGTAGCCACTGCTCTTCCAAGACCATATAAAACCACACCCTCTTTTGGCAACAGATATTTCCTTTTAACAATAAAAGACAAAGAGGATACAAGTCCATGGTTGATCAAGAACATTCGTCTGTACAGCCTGCAGCAGGAAGGATGCTGAAGTGTAAGATGTGTCTGAAAGAATCAGAGGAAATGGTGTCACCATCCTCACCAAGAGGTTTTGATCTCAGGTGGGAAAAGGAAATTCAAGATTAGTCTAAACTCATCTCATAGACAACTTAAGGATACTGCTGAAACCTCTGAGATGTTCTAAATTTTAAATGTTTACCAATTTACATAAAGACTCAGTTAACTGAAGGATATTATGATTCAGAATGGAAATGTCATGGTGAGTGAATTTAAATACATAGTTCAATACTCCTCACTGTCTACCAGTTGTAATTAATTACATGGCTACTGCTCATTAGGAGTAAGAGCTGAACATGGATGTTTTGTTAGAATTTTGGCAAATAAAATTATCTGGAATTAGCATGGTTTATTCAGATTCCAGCTTATCACTTCAAACTAGATTTCTCTTAAATAAGAATTACTCCGTTTCTCAGTTTAGGAGGCATATATTTAAACCTACCCAGTTTCTGCCAGTACTGGGAAAAAAATCAACAAGGCAATTATCTGTGGAAAACCTTTCTGTACTTCCCAGTACTCCAAGGACTTTGCTGCCCAAGTAATGGAATTACTTTAAACCAGCATGTCTGAAAACAGAATATTTGGTGTTTTTAAATAAACTATTGATTCTTGCCTGAGATTTCCAAGATGAGGTGGCAGAATGAGGCAGAAAATGCACAGAGATGGTATCCAGTCATGTTATCCAGCAGAGGTTTGACTGAAACAAATCTTAGGTGATTAATTCCTAATTTTCACAGAGGTGAGGGCTGTTGATTCCCATTGACATTTGTGGGAGGGAAGTACTTACCGACTTCAAGTATGTTGCCCTCGGCTCATTTATATTTCTCAGCTGATCAAACCAGAGCACTGCTGTCACCAGTTTATTTATTTGCAGCCCTGAGAAATCCAACACTCATGGTTTGCAGTCTGATTAATACAGAGTTGGACACACAATTAGGATACAATGCAAAACATTTCTCAAGAATAATTTATTGGAAAATCTGTAGAACAAAAAAGGTAATTATAAAGTAATTTTTTTGAATGTAAAATAAATAAGAATCAGATAAATGTTGAGAAGGTTTCCTTCATTTTTTTTTCATTGGGAAATAAGCCAGGAGTTATTTTTTCCAAGGAAGCAAGACTGATGTTGTGAATCACAGTATTAGGTCTTACTGACATAAAGAATTTCCGCTTCTTGTTTTCATCAAGACCTTCTTTTTTTTAATTTTCAGTGGACTGACTGCATTTTTAATCAATTCCTTTAAATAAACCAACACCTATTATTCCTAAAATGAGATTATAATGTCTGCATAGAAACTTGACCGTGTTATAGTTAGACTCACTTAACTTTCTTACTTAGTTCAAACCCCAGGAACTTCAGCATGAGACTGACTGGTTAAACTGATGAAAAAGGAATTCAAGCTTCAGAATCATGTGATTTTCTATCAAGAGCAATGTAATTGTCTAAAAATCTGCTGACAACTTTGTCCCAAACACTGCAAAGCCATGTGCCACTCCCTTGCTCTCCATTCCAGCTCATCTTTAAAGTATCATGAAAGCTGAAATATGTCACTTTCAATCAGAGGGCAGCATGTTGAGAAGGGCAGTGCATGCTGTGAAACTCTGAAAGCTGCCCTGTAGCACAGGAGGAAAGGACTGCACAGTAATTAATGCCCTAAGTTTTAGTCTTTATTCTGAAATATTGCACTACCATCAAAAGTGAACTATCAAAATAAGTATGACAACTCTTCATTTCATAAGAAGCAAGATTCAAATAAACTCTTTACAGCAAGGGTAAACAGTGCATAGTTTAAAGCTCAGCCTTTTAAATACATTTCAGCAATTTGCCTGCAGGTTTTAGAAGGGCCTGTGCACAGGTAGCAACTGTAGCTTTGTACAAACCAGCTTTGTCCTACTGTATGTGCGGGTTAGAGAAGCAGTAGCTGTGAAAAGAACAAAGGAATATTTGTACATCTTTTCCCTTGAAGTCACCTGGCAATTTCACCAAATCAAAGATAAGCTGACAAAAAAGAAGTCTCTTCCCCCTTCCTCTTCTACCCTCCCACTAACATCCCCTCTGCCAAGAAATGCCAATCTCCTCTGATTTTCTTCCAGTACTCATTAACTTCTTTGCCCCATACATGTGTGTCAGCCAGCCTCAGGCTCTTCACTGAAAGGTCTTGTGGAGCAATAAAATGTTTTCTTCTGACTGTCATCCCATATTGGATGTCCAGACTTGCTCTGCTCAGAAAACCATGGTAACCATATCAGTGGATGATATGTCAGTCAGTCCTCTCACATCATATAACAGGTAATATAAGGAAGCACTTATCTTTTGTATGGCAGGAGTGTAGACCTTAATCCCACTCTTTCTTTAGGCATCACAACCATTCAGTATAAAGCAGACAGGCTGTTCCACAAGTGTGGTGTGCTTCTGGTTTACCATGCTCCAGCACTCAGGTCATGCTTCCAGGTGAATAACGTAGTTCGATCTCTTCTGTCCTGCCTTGAAGCCTTGAACAGATGCAGTGGCGTGCTGAGAGCTTCTCCCAAGCAATAGTCTTGTTTCTTTTGTGCTCCAGCCAAAACCATACCTGTGACAATAAAGAGCATCTGTTCCAACACAAACACTTGATGCATGTCACAACTAGGCAATGTTTGGGCTCTTTGTAATACACCAATTTGTTTTGCTGTTTAAATAAATGAAATTAGCACAAATGTTTTTCCCCAACAAGGAAATAACATCAGAGAAGAAAGGCTGGAGTTGCCAGGTTGCCCACCCACGTGCTGAAACATCCTCAGCACCACACGGCTAGTGATGCCTAGATAGACACTTCAGTAAGGAGATGTGACCAAGCACTGGTTGGAACCACATGGGCTATTTCTCTGCATATTCCAGAGCTCCTAGAATGGTCTCTGCTACAGACCTTTTGTTGTGGAATGAGCAAAATCCTTGTGGTTGTGTAACTGTAATGGCTCTCCAAGGTGGCTCTCCAGTTAAGAGAAAACCAAAATACTCCATTCTCCCTCCTCTTATTTATTTATTGATTTATCACTGACTAGTGCTGCTTGGATTTTAAACTAAGTTGAAGTGTTTATAAATAGTAGTTTTATTAACATCTGTTATTTATTTTTCATTCAGTCATTAATTTTCATTAAACATTCACAGCTAAATATGTGTCTGGCAGACTTTAATGAGGTGATTGCACATAAAAATTTGAAAATTGAAACCCATCACTTGTGATGAGGAATGTTTTTTTTAAAGAAATTGCAAACAAAGCTCACACTCTGATCCAAGAGAGGAAAAGTTGCAAAACACCCATCCTAGATTCAAATTAGGATTTTTATGTTCATGTTAAGATTACTATGTAATGACATATAGGCCAAGTGAATGGGACAGGGCTGTGTCATGTCTCTACAAAACAGTATTCAAAACCCTCTTTCCCCAACAGAGTATTTTTCCTGGTATATCCAAGCCAGCATGTGTCATACACCTCCATCCAAGCTTTCCTCTTTTAGCCTGCAGTTTCCTACAACTTCCCTTCAAACTTTTCTTTGTTCCCTAATGCCGGTTTCATCTTTCCAGAGGGACACTGTGACCTGCTTTGACTCATGGACCGAGTTAGCATAGCACCAAATGTACGCCCCGATTACTCACAGCTGTAGGTCTCACATCTGATGGCCAGTGAGAAGTGCCTGAAAGACCTTTTGTGCCACAGACAATATTTCCCTTTTTTATTAAAGAGAAGCATCAAGGCAGTACAAACACCTCTCTGAAAACCATTCACCTCAGGTTCTTTTGGCAATGTTTTGAGACAGTGAACCTGAAGAAAAGGAACCCAGAATTCACAAAGTACTTTGTTGCTGAAATCTACAGAAAAGAAAAGCTGATGGATAAGGGATGTAAATTGCAGGGGAAACACCATTTCCACCCCATGCACCACACCATTACAGATACCTTTCTCTCTTGAAGTTCTGCAGTAAATATCTGGTAATATTTTTGCCAATTATTCTGCCCACCTGCTCTGTGCAATTTTCTCTCTCTGGCAGCCCTTGCACATGGCCCTTGCTGTTTCCCCATCATTATCCTCTTATGAAGTATGAAAGTATGGTTGATCTTGGTGCTAGAAACACAGCCAGACTGCTTAGCAAAGAAACAAGAACTTTAAAACATTTCAAAGGATTTATGGACTCACGTTGCTGAACTGTGTCTCCCAAGGATGTGAGTACTGAGCTGGCCAGCCACTGAAGCTCTCCTCAGTGCACTCACAGACTGCATGCTCCATTTGTAGGGAGGGGTGGAGGGATGCTTTCCATGCACTGTGAGAATCATCTGTCTTGGGATTACTGTGAATTTTAGAGATGAGATGACATAGCACAGAAATACAAAATGTGAACATTTCTGTCTCCTTGGGAACGCAATTAACCCTCATACTTACACTGTGAAATAAAACTAGTTACACCCACAGAAAAAATGCAGCCATGCACAGAGCTTGGACCACATCTTCAGTCTGCACCTGAGCTGAAGATTCTCCAGGCAAAGCCCAGTTTCTGTACTAGTTACTGTTGAATCAGCTGATATCACACTGATAGGCCCAGTGTGAATATCAGAGGAGCTGAGGTCAACTCTATGCACCCAGCCAAGTTCATCCATTTCTCTTCAGCTCAACACTTCTAGCACAAGTCATCCTCTGCTGATATTCCTTACTGAGCCATCATGCAGCCACCCTAAAACTTCACTCTCTGCACCAGCACTTGTATTCAAGTTCCAACAGAGCTCTAGTTTCAGGGAGAAGATGGGACTGGTCCTGCAGGATTTTTTCTTCATTGTTATGGTTTATTTTAAATGAAACAAACTCCAAAATGCACTGTGCTTTGCAGTGGAAGAAGTCTTACATAGCCTTTTAAAGAAATGGCAGCAAATGCTCTGAAACCCTTGTTTCATAATATTTACAAAGTACTTGATCCAAACAGTAAAGGGACAGCTATATATCAGTAATCAGGAGAGATTTTCTTGCATAGCTCTTGAATGAACAAACATTGTCAGAGTCCTGAAGTTGCAGAAAACTCCTGACTTATTGTCTGTCATCTCCATGGGGTAAGCAGGAGCTCTAACAACTCTCCCCATGTTACATTTGGTCAGGCAATTGACTCTGGAGTTCACAGGTAAGTTGGGCACCCTCATGGCAAATCAGGTAACATCTGCTTTGTCTTCCTTCAACAAAATGTAAGCTCAGTGTTTAGCATATGGAAATATACTGTTGCTTCATGCTCATTTTGTTTAAATCAGTCTATCAATTTTTGTACTATGCAGTCATTCTCAAGACAAGGATGACCTCAGCCTTTCATTATTTAATGACTTTCCCTTTGTGGGACAATGTGCAGCTCTTCCATGTTGCTCATCGCTTTTGGAAAAGGACAAATTTCATGAGTCCTTGGCTGAGTAAGGACAAATTTCATGAGTTCCTTGGCTGAGTGAGGAAGGGGGAAAGGAAGAAAAAGCCTTCTTCATTGCTTTTTAGGAACTGAACTGTAGTCTTGCTCTCTACAAGTTTGGGGAAACTCCAGATAATTTCTGCCAGCAAAAATAATGAAAACTCAATGACATGCTTCCATGAATGCAAACAGTGGCACAGGAAATTGTTTAACCCTTGAGAAGGTTAAAGCATAATTTCTTAAGAGAGTGAGGTGTTCTCCTCTTCAAAGCATCTACAGAGCATTAGAAGGGTTTCAAGTGAAACAGGACAGATTGAAGCAACATCTCATCTTTTTCCATTGCTATTTATTGCCAGTGAAGTGTTCCTAGGCATCTGTAATGGCACACATTTCTCTAGGGGACAGGAAGCTTTAGTGTATATTTCCAATGAAACAGTTCTTAAAACCCAGTCTGAATGCATCATTTTGACCTCAGCATTTTTAAAGCTTATTTCCCTGCAGATTTGCAGGGAAAGTTGAAGTTGTTGGGTGAGACTCCCAGTAAGACTGGCAGATGAAATTTGCCTGTTTCAGCAGGTCGGGGCAAATGATGAGGTCAGCAGGCTGCTGCCTGCAGCAGAAGGAAGAGCCCTGCCCTGCTGCTGGCTCTGCCTGCAGTGAGAGCTAGGAAAGCCTGAGCAGCTGCTGTTGGCCATGGGAGGCCTTGGGAGCAGGGTTAGGGCTGGCCAGGCTCAGCAGGAGCAGCCTGCACTGTTCCCAAATCTCCACCCAAACTATTCTCCACCCAAAGATTGCTCTCACCCTCTGCCTCCTTCCCACTGGTGGGAGCAGCCTGCCCTGGCCCAGCCTTGATGCTTTTGTTCAGCGTCACTTCAACCCAAAAATCCAACTCATAAAAGAGCGGGAGCTGAGGATGATAGAGGGACATCCCTGTGGTCCTGCCCTCTGTTGGACTCATTGCTGAAAAAGAGCAGGAGCTGAGGAGGATAGAGGGACATCCATGCAGTCCTGCTCTCGGTGGGATGGCTTCACACAGGCAGGCCACTCACTCAAGGTGCTTGAGTTGGATTTTAACAGCCAGGAGAAGCTGAATGCCCATTTCTCACTCTTCCCAGGGAACAACTCTCCTTACAATTAAAGGCTTACTGTACATCCCTTGCTGAGGTAGCTCCGGCACCCTTCCCATGACAGTGGGCGAAATCACCAGGCCACGGAAGGAACACCACCACCTCACGGCACTGGTGTCAGGCAGGAACCCGGGGCTGTCACAAAGCAACAAACCAGCCTCAGACACCGGGGGCTCGGCACGTCCGCACCACCTGAAGAGCCCGGTGCCCGCTTCCCCGCGCTTCGGGCTGCTCTGTGCCCCAGCAGCCCGGCTCCCCGGCAGCGGGGGCTCTTCCCCAGGGGCCCGGCCCTCTCCTCCCATCAGCTTTCCAAGGGGGGGGAATCTGGTACGGGGGCTGTCGCCGGCCAGCTCGGGCAG
>NW_005054305.1:545878-571392 GCF_000277835.1 Geospiza fortis | reverse complement strand
GCGGCCGGCGGGGCTCCCGCAGCAAGTGAGTACCGCCTGCCCGGGGCGCGCTGCGGGACCGGCCGGCCGGACCGGGCTGGCTGCGGAGCCCGGCGTGCCTGACCGACATTGTCCTTCTCCCCCAGGAACTGGTGCGCCTACATAGTGAACAAGAACGTGAGCTGCTCGGTGCTGGACGGGACGGAGAGCTACGTCCAGGCCCAGTACAAGTGCGCCTGGAACCAGTTCCCCTGCGAGCCCACCCTGGTGTAAGTAGCGCACGGGGCGACCTCGGCAGGGAGAGCGCTTGGCCACCCATTGCCAAGCCCCGGAGGAAGCGCAGGGTGGATCCCGGCGCCCCGAAAGGCGCAGGGGATGCGGATCGCCCCTGGTCCCCAGCGCGCCCCGAACAAAGCGCTCGCTCATTGCGGACATCGGGCTAATGCCGGAGCTAATTAGAGCCAGATTGAGCTGCCGCTCCGCGCTGCCGAGAGGGAGCTGCGCTGGCACACCTCGTCGGCTCGGAGAGGCGTGCAGGCGGGCGGAAAGCACGCGGGCTGCTTTCCACGGGCACCGGGAGCGCGCCTTGGCGCTGCTGGGAGCGCGCCTGGGCCGGAGCTGCGGGCGCACAGCCGCGCTCCAAACCGGTTTTATTGCTGCTCCTCCGAGGTGCTGGAGCGGCGCGCAAAGGGAGAGCCAGGAACGTGAGCCAGCGCCTTTACGGGCTGTGTGTCCTTGTCTGTTATCCAGCAAGGGGAGCGGCCAGGGCAGATTTTATGGGGGGTAATGTAAAGTTGCTTGTTTGATTTTAATCTTCGTGTGTATGACCGCGTAGAAATCTGTGGAGTGGCCACCTGCAGCAAGGTATGCTACAGCGGGCGTCAGGGAACAGATGGATCTCACCTGCTAATCACAGGGAAATCTCCTTTCCTCATTTTTCCACTTGAAAAGCAGTAATATTTGCACATTTCTGTTTGAAAGCTCTAGGTGATACATGCTCTGTGAAACCATTTCAGCATCCCCAGGAAGTCACCTGAAAGACACCCATAGATTATCATAGGCTTAGACTTGGGCTGAGGTGATGATGAAGAGTGTTTTACAATAAAGCTACAGTAACTAGTTTTTATTTTGTCATGAAACAGTGATTATGAGCCAGATACTGCTAGATCCTGGGTACTGCTGAAATAGAACTTCAGACATCGATGGTGCTGCCACCCTGGGGTCGGTGACAATAGGTGTTGGGTGTTTGGCATTCAAATGTGCTGCTTTCTGTTTGTTTGGGTTGTTATTTTTGTTAAAAACCCAGCTTTTCTCTATATAAACACTAGAATTGGAGGGGAAAAAACAAAGACAGCAGACAGCTGAGTAACACTGTCTTGTGTAACTTCCCTTGTTTCCCTTCAGAGTCTTGAACTGGCCATTTTGGACTTCTGACTGAGTTTGTGGATGTGTAATGGGGTGTGCCTTCTATCCCGAGAAGTCTCTGTAGTGGAGCTACAGAGGCATGAGGCGGGGTTGAAACTGAGCTCTTTAAACACATAAATCACCAAGCATTAAGATAAGGAATTTCAGAGGCAGTAAATTAGGACTTTCATGGACTATCTGCTAGTAGATAGTAAAGAAAGTGCGAAGGCATTGCTTCTAGCTCAGGAAATTCCTGCACTGAGAGTGTGAGATTATTGGCAGGAGTAACAAGGGGAAGCCCAGCTTGAGCAGGGGGCTGGACTGCACGACCTCCAGAAGTCTCATCCCTTCCAGATTTCTCTGTGGTTCTCTGAAATGGCATTGTCTGTCCTTGTGCTTCTAAACATCTGGAGTTGGCTGCTGTCAGAGAGAGAATGTGGGGCTGAACAGACATTTGGTCTCACCAGATGTGTCCAGTCTCATGGGGTTTTTTTGTTCTTTTGAGAATGGAATTAGATTCTTATCATAAGACTTTGTTTCCTCTGTTTGACTTTCTTTGCTGAACATCACTGTTATTTTCTTCATAACCATAATGGCAACTGCAAAACAATTCCTTGTTCTTAACATAAAACATTCCTTATTATTACCATAAAATATTTTTCTTCTGTCACAACACCAGCTGATTAACACCAAGAGAAGGTGGAATATCAACATCTTGAAATTTTCTTGTGTTCAAAACTGTTTATAGGTTGTCATTTTATTTTTGTGTCTGTTGCATATACACTCTCAGTGGCAGAGTAAGAAAGGTGCTAATCCAAAAAGTTTGAAATACATGCCTCAAATCCTGCAATCTCCTAACTTGATTCCTGTGAAAAATATTGTTTAATTCAGAAGGAGTAGCTTCCTGAATAACAAAATGTGTTTATATATATTTGCTAGCTAATGTTCACAAAAATAGGAAAGAGCTGTAAAACAACAAAGAAATTACTGTGAGGACTTTGTGGAAATTATTGTCTTTTTTTCTCCTTTATACACTTGAACAGAGAACTTGACATGAGCTAAATAGCAGATATTCATGGGAATAAAGTGCAGCCCCTGTGTAGTCTCCTCTTGATACCCATGGTTTATCTAAGAGCTCATTCAGCTGCAGACAGTGGGGACAGTGAGATCCAAAGCAAACAAAGGATTCCTTAACTGTATCATGGATGTGTGTGTTTTATTAGTACTCAAGTACTATCAGGTCTATTTTTTAATCTCCTGTTGGTTTGTATTAGTTTAAGACTAGATTTAAAGAGCCCATCTAGTGTAGTCTAGGTTATGCATAACAATTACTTAGATTGCAGTGTACAGGGGAGCATTTCACTGCCTTAAACTTGCAGTGTACTCCTGAATTCCATGTGTTCTTTACAGGCAAGAGAGTGTGTGTTGCAGATATGGATTATAGTCAGCCCTGATTTGTCTTTGAATTTTTTTTTTTTTTAATAGAGAGATCTGGTGATTAAGCCTAAAATCATATGCATGCATGAACCCATTTTATCTACCCTTTAGGCTCATTAAAATATAATTTGTCTGAAGACAAAAACCCTAAAGCCCCCTGTTGGAATGACTACACTTTCGTGATTGTTAACTGTAAATTCACTTTGCCTACAGGGTGTATTTCCTGAAAGGTTAAGTTGAAATTCAGGAAATTATTACACTTCATTGTTTAACTGCTTTATAGGTACTTGGGCTCAATAGTGCATTTCCTTGCTGGAAAGTTGGTGAATACTTTGGCTGATTAAGGTGTCAGGGATGAATGTGAGTTGAAATGTGGCTGCTCAAGAGATAGGAAGAGAGAGGGTAGAAAGAAAGAGCAGAAATGCCCTTTGAAGTATGTTCCCTTTGAAGTGTGAGAGGCTCCTGATTTATTTTTCTTAAAACTGTGACTAGCAAAGGAAAGAGAAACTTTGTTATTAATGGGTCACTGGGCTGAAAGGTACAAAAATATTAGTGTTTATACTCACTAGAAAGAGCTTGGGTGTTTTGAAATTTAATATTGCTTCATAAATAATTGACCCCTCACCGCTTCTTTTGTCATGAATTTCCATTCCTACTTTCTTATGAATGGCTTGGTAACTTAATTAGCAATAACACCAACTTGTAACTAGTAGCATTATCTATTTCTAAAAGAAAAAACATGTTGCCTTCCTGGTTGGATCCTACACACTCTTTAAGGTTATGGCTTGTTTGGGACAATCCTGTATTGTCACTATAGCCCACTCAGGGTAGGATGCTGTCATAGCAGTTGTTTGTTTTGCCCCTTGTTCTGTAGAGTGTGTGGGTACACCTGGCTGTACCAGAGGAGCACCAGGTTATGGCCCAGTGCTTTTGGGAAAAGCTGCTTCCACTGGTAAGGTTTTGGTTTTAAATTCTGAAGTGAACTGAATTGGCTGAATGTTTTCTGGGATATTTTCTGTTTCTGAACTGCAAACAGGACTTCCCCCTATGAGATCATAAAAAAAAAAAAAATCTTGGTAAGAACCTCTGGAGGTCATGCAATCCCCTCAGAGCCCCCAGCTAACACCAGAACCAGCTTCAAACTAAGATAAGGTTGCTCAGGGACTTGAAGAAAGGATGTTTTATCAGATCTCCTAATTCATTATGCTCAAGTGAGTAAAGATATTTGTGTGCTCAGGTCAGGTTATCTGTCTTTAGATTGTGAGGAGTGAATTTCATAATTTAATGTAAACTTCTCATCTTAACAATAATGATACATGTATACTAAGCAAGCCCATTATTTCATTTAGAAAATGACACAGAAAATGATGAATGAAGCAATTCGTAAATTAGCAAAATCTCCAAATCTCTCACTGAGCAATATTTTCCAACTTCTTGTCATTTTATCATAAATAAGCCCAGTGCCAAAGTAATCACAATTTTATTCATGACCCAGAAGATGCAAAGCACAAGATTGAAATGACTTTTGAGAATGTTACTAAAAGTTTTCTGCATTCACAAACATCATGAGCAAAACACTGCTTTTAATCAGCAGTATTTCACATTTATTAACAATGTATTACTGGGTAAAAGTGGAAATTTTATAACTGAAAACCCTCACATATACATCCAGTTCAAGTTGAATGGCTTCATCCATCTGGCAACCCCAGAATGACCTGGGTGGAGCACATCAGCCCCAGTCTAGGAACATATAGGAAATCCCCATGTAGTTTTCAACCTTCTAGCAGTCCTAATGTAGTTTTGTCTTAGAGTGTTCTGTTGCTAGAAACCAAGCATGCAGATCAGTGTCAGAGTGCTCAGCACCAGGCAGGAGCAAACCTCAGATACACAAGTCAGCACAGATTGAGCCTGTGCTTGCCACTGGCTTCCAGCAATACATATCTCGTAAAAAAAACTTTCAGGATGCACAAAAAACTTGAAGGGAAAGCGAGAGCTGTTTAATGTTTCCCCTCCAAGTATCTATAAAGATCTTCAGCACTTTCTTTCCAACTTTGTGTATTTTGTGTGAAGCAGAATTTCTTTGTACAGGCTCCAGCTAGCTGACTACATAGGGAGGTTAGCCTAGGGGCTTGTGCATTGAAAACAGTAAGGAAACTTAAAAAACTTCAGTCTCCTGGAGTGCTTGTTTGAAAATCTTGGAGATCCTGCTGGGTGTGGTAAGTTTTCCTGGCTGTCTCCCCAAGCCTGAAATTGTGCATCTCTGTCTCCACACACTGAATGCAGCAGAGTCTTTCTTCTCTGTGAACTGGACGGGGAATTTTCATTTCACACATCATTTGAGTTTGTTGCAATAATGTAAAAAAAAAAAAATCCCATGCTGCTCCTCACTTCCCATTAATGTGATAACTCAAAGTTTCATGCTTTTCTGGTTTGAGAAATGTGTGACCTGGAGGTCTGGGGCCTCTTCTGTTAAGCACCAAACTGTTGCCAAAGCAATAAATTTTTATTTGCAGGGAGCTGCTGAGCCATTTAGGTGTATTTCATACTAAATCACCCAAATAATCAAGGAACATTTTGTACCATTAGACAGTGGGCAGTGCCACTTTTACACATTGGGGATATTATGACTCCCATCTGACTTCACTTTTGCATTTGCATCTCATCTTTCCCTTCTGGTTCACTTTGAACTTGGTGTCTTGAAAATAACAGGTCTCAAAACAATGCTCTGTTTTATTCTCAAAGCTGGGGTCCCACTTAATTCCACAGGTTAGATCTTGTCTTCCTGAAAGTATTGGTTATTTGTTTCATCTGGGTATATTTTCAAATAATCTTTCAGCAACAGGTCTTTCTAGAGCATTCTAGAAAACAGCTTATTTCATGGGCAGAGAAGCAGAAGAGATACAATTTGAGCTCAGTTTTTCAGGCAGCTTTATCAGCAGCAGTGCTCTGCATCCTCACTTGATCTCTCCCCTCGTGTAAGGTGAGAAATTTGGTCCCTGCTGCTGGGAGAGGCAGGTGCTGATGTTGTAAACATATAACCTGTTGCAGAATTGTTCCTGTTCCATCACCGAGCACATCAGATTGCCTCTTTACAAAACTTCCCTGGAACCCTTTTGAAAGGGCTGTCTTTTCAGGATTCTCCTATCCCATTCTATTTAAATGGGATTTTAATAGCTTTCTGTGGGTCTGTTACCATGTGTTTGACTGGCATTTCAACAGTGTAAATCCCAAGACTGAAGCTGTGCTTTGAGCTTTGCCACAGGCTGTCTCTGGCTTTGAGTTACTGAAATGCATCCTGTGTCCTTGTTTTGCTGCTCATAAGAAGAGGATACCTACCTAGTGATAATTTATGAACATTAAGAGTATTAACATTTTAAACTTCTGTGCATTTCCTACTGGACTTTAGTGGTCAGCTTTTTGAAAATAAAATCCTTGGAAGCCAAGAGAGAGTTAGATAGGTAGGTATTAGTGTATGTGTGTGTGAAGATATACGTACAACAAGAAGAAATCACTAATATGAGACGTGAGGTCATATTTCAGAGTGTGCAGTCCCTTGATTCTTTCTTCCCACAAAAAACCATTTTTCTCCCAAGAGAGAAAATTGTAGTTTGAATCACATCTTTTTTTGATAGAAGAATTCCAGCTGAGTGGCATAAAATCCACTGTATAAGTAGTGAACAATGGCACTTTTGGAGAGTTTCAAATGAAACCATGTGGTGTTGCCTGAGAATAATTGAATGTTTTTGTCTTCTACCAGTTCCTGTAATCTTCTGTCCTTCTTACTGAAGAAAACACAAACTCTGCAGTAAAATTCAGCCAGATTCTCTCAGATGCATTGAAACAGTGTTCAGTGTTGGAAGACAACAAAGTACCAGAGACTGGGCTATAGTGAGCTGACTGGGGCAGCACGGTTGGCTGCTTCTTCCCTGGTACCACTAGATGAGATAATAGTTTTATTTAGGGATAGATAAATAAAACTTTTCCCTTCCTTGCTTGAAGGAGTAATACAATCACCTGTGCCAGGTCTCTGCCCAGTTAGCAATTTCTTCCAGATGGAAGGCCATCTTCTCCCTTCCTGCTTAGCGTGAAACCACCAAGTAAAAATAACCAATGGAAAAAAGTACTGAGTCTCTAAATGCTCATTCCTGTCTTTTGAAACATTCAGTAGAATTACAGTACCTTCATAGTCAGATACTAAAGCACTCTTTGCAGTGACCTGGATGGATGATTTCTTGGGTGTGTATACAGCAGGTAATGGTGTTCCTGTTGATGCCGACTGCTTTGACTCATTCCCTTGCTTTCCTTTAGTTTCTTCCCTGTTAATCCTCTCAGCCAGTAGCAGTTTTTTGTTCAGGATTTAGCTCAGAACAGATCTGGTACAAATGTTGGCCGTGCTATACATGACTGCAAAATTTATTAAGAACTCCCTTGTGGGCCTGTGCAAGCCTGGAGAAGCTGAACCTCCATGGTCATGCGCACCAGTGATGCTTGTCATAACTTAATATTTTCCACAGGAGTGCCTCAAAACTTTGTTTCACCCAGCACAAAAAATTTTAAAACACTCTCTTCTTGCTTTTCATTATATATATTTTATTTTGATTATTATGTTATCCAAGGGCCTTTGAGGAACTTCAATCTAGATGGCTGTGAGTGGGCCAGGCACTGGACTAGTGTCTAAGGTCAGTGACATTTTTCTCAAGAAGATATAATTGCCCAGACTCCAATGCCTGTAAAGACATTTACTGACCTACTTTATAGAAATTCTGGAAAGAAAAAATGCCAGGTAAAGGAAAAATAGCAGTGTAAAGATAAGACTGTTAAAGTCCATCTGTAAGAAGCAACTTAGTGTCTTTAATGCCAGATCGAAATGGAAGATTATTTTGGGGTGCAATGGGGTTCTTTTCAAATAGACTTTTGCTGCATTGTATAATTGGGATTTATTACAGCCTTGATGGCTTGCTGTCACTCAACACTTAGACTTCTGTAGGTTTATCTATTTGCATCAAAACATCTTTTTGCTGCTTGCTATAAATGCCTTTCAGATTAAGCTCAGTGTTGTGAAATGCAAGCTAGCTGCTGGTGCTGTTGCATAGTGACAAGGTAATCAAGGAACACAAAACAAAGGTGGGATTTGATTCACCCTGACCCAAACTGTCTGCCCTGTATGCAGAGGGGTGAATCTGAGTGTGGGAGCTTAGACATGCAGTGATAGTGACACAGGTACAAGTCAGTGGTGTCCAGCACACTCTGTAGGTAATAGGATGTAAATGATGACTTTAGGGTGAGATGCAGCCCTGTTTTGACCCTGCTGGCTGTGTGGACTACTGCTGTTGGCCTTCATGGAAATACAGACAACTAAAACCTGTCCTTACCTACACACGAGGCACCTGTAATCCAGGTGAGTGCTGAAACTCACTTTGACAGACAGCAGCTAAAATCTACAAAGATTTTGGTAGAACTAGGATTTCTGCCACCATTTGTAGGGAATACAAATAAGCCTCCTCATCTGGGAAGCAGGAAACATGGGATCAACTAGTTCTAGTTCAGTGTTTGTGTAGTATAAACAGCCAATAAGGTATATTTTCAGCAGAAGTATTTTCAGCCTACAAAATAAAAAATGTTTGGTCAAAATATGATTGTATTTAATTACATCCTCTAGGTCGTGTTTTTGTGGGATGTCTATATGCCAGTTCTGTGCTCCCATTGCAATATATTGGAAATTTGGATGACTGGGACTATAGAACTATAGTATATCTGTATAAATACAATTACCAGACGATGCAACTTACAAAGAATGTGTCTACATGCAATAAAAATGTTAAATAGTGTAGATTTTATATCTTCTGTTTTATAAAGACAGAAATTTGCAGGCTGCTGAAGTCATGGGACTTGTTCCAACCACTACAGAATTTTGGACCAACCTTGAAGATTTGTGCTCAGAGTAAACATTTTGTACGCTGCTTATGTAGAAACATGCTGATTCTGTGGTCCCTTCCTCGCAGTGAGGATGTGGTGGCACTTATCTCATTGCATTTCCCAAAAGGTTCAATGTTAATATCCAGTTACAGAGCTGAGCCATATGTTTTCCCACCAATTTCGTCCAAATGTTTCTGATTTGTTTTATCGCTATTAGGTGACATTCCAAATATCAGTGTTAACTGTTTCCTTCTGTGGTTTGGCACCGTGAGAATACTATAGCTCATTCCCCAGTGAAAATGTCCAGCATTTGCAGCAAACATGGACTTTTAATTAAGCATTTTCCTATGGAAGTATTTCTCTCTCAAAGAAGAGGAATATTTGAGAGCTGTTGTCACCCTGTACATCTTCATTTCAGCTGTGAAACACTTAAGATAATGAAAGTGGAGGTTTGTATTAGTGTTCTGGGTGTATTTTTTCATTTGATCAGCATGTTGAGTTCATGGTGAAGGTAGTAGGTGTGGGTAGTTACAAGCCTGTTGTGGAAAAATTCCTAAAAAACAGCCGTTCTTATGTTCTCTGTTGCAATGAAAGATTAAAGACAGTTGATATTTAACCTTTTTTCATGCCTTATAAAAGAATTATTTCAATATTTAGCTCAATTCATCAAGAGATTATGACCATCACCTTGGACTTGAAGTCCACAGGAGAATGGAGTGACTAGGCACAGTAAATGCTGGTGTATTATATGCAACTTGTAACCACATAAGAAATTACTGGTTTTTAAATAGTTTTGAAGAATACTTGTAAAATTAATTGTGTTTATTAACACTTAATTTGAATAGCAGAAATCCAAGTCAACCAGAGGAAGATTTGATATTTTACTAGTTTTGAATTTCATTGCAGCATATTAAGGTGTAAAAGTGGAGCCTCAATTTTTAAGGTACTTAGGAAACTTTTGTGGACCCTTTTGATAAAATTGCCTCGCTAGATAACTCTGTAAAGATTCACACCTGCCAGATAAATGATGAGAAACTTGATGTTACATTCCAACCGTGTATCTTTATCCAGCTTTATAGAGAAGGAACATTTTGTCTCTCTGGCTACCTTGAGTACATTTTGTGTGTTTTGTATGTTTGCGATTGTGTATTTTAAGTTTGCTCTGACTATGAGTGAGTAGTTGGATTCAGAATACTGCAGATTTAAATAAAGACATGTTCTAATTTGTATATTGTGATAGTTCCCAGTCTTGTGTCTTTCACATGCATAGAATCACAAATTAGGGATGTGGTCCCTAGGAGAAAATTATGGTTTGTTTTGTTAGAATTGTAACCAACAACATAATTTTGTTCGGTGCTGTTAGACTGCTATATCCTAGCAAAATCCTGTAATCCTCCACTGAAATTCACTGAGTGAGCAAAGTTCTGACTTTAAAAAGCATTTGTGTGATTGAGAAATCCCTGGGGCTGGATGCATGCTGGTGGCTGTCATTTGTCAGTGCAGCTGGACGGTGCTGTCACAGTGACACCATTCCGTGCAACTTGCACAGCACTTCTGCTTGAAGAATGTCATTGGTAGAGAAGCTGTAGCAGTGAAACTTTGATTTTTAAGAAATTTCTGTGTGACTGTATTCAAATTAGAGAAGTGCTAGTGTAAGTTCCTGTTTCCTAGCCTTACGTGTCTGGTATTCCTGGAGGAAGTGGGAGTAGCTGTGTGATTTATTCTGCTGGACTGGCAGTATAGAGAAGTAGTTCTTAGTAAGTAAATCCCAGTTGAATTTTCAAGCCAACCATGAGTATAGCTGTCTTCTTACCACAGGTCAAAGTGTGAATATGAAAGCTGTTCTAGATCCAGATTTTGAAATGTTCTGATTCTAGCTTATTTTGGCTCTAGGAGAATTGTGATTTAGGATTCAGGTTAATCTGTATTTGATGTACCATATCTGAAAACAAAACAGTTCCAATTTGTGTTGTTTCAAACTTGAAAGAATTTTTTAGAAGTGGACTGTTTTTCAATTTTTTTTTTTTAAATTAATTAGTATTTAAGCATTTTATGCCTATTAGGATCAGGAAACTATAAAACAAAGAAGAGTGAGAATGTCAAACATGCCTGTTTTTTATTTTTAAGATGGAGTTTAGAAAAGTTTTAAAGTTTTGACATTGGAAAAATATTAAGTTTGATTTCTTTTTATTTGTTCATATTCTTCTGTTGTATTTAGTTTTTTCTTAATATTTGTCTGACTGTTGAAGCCATCTGAAAGTGTCTATATTGATGGATATGACTACAGAGAAGGTGTTAAAAGAGAAAATTTTCAGAAATGTGATGGAAAATCTTCACTGTGTAATTTGAGTGAAGAAGAGCACAATTTGCATATAAGTAATTCTTACTCATTTTATAAAATTAGTTTCAGCTATATTCTTAAAACTTTGCTGGGAAAAAGAGAGAGATTTGGCATTTGAAAATAACCAAAATACTGTATTTTTCAGGAAGGGGTTTGGCCCTGAAAGTAAAAAGAGGAACACACACAAAGCTAGGAGCAGTTAAGTGTTTTATGGAAATCATACAGAAGTATGTAAAACCATTTCCAGCATGGGAAAACTGATCTGGAAGTTCAGAGTTTGCATTTCAGTAATGTGGTGGTTGTGAGAGAAGTTGTAATGACTTTCAAAACCACTTCAAAACACTAAAGTATCTAGCTAATCCTGATTCTCCTGACTCTGGCAGCTAGCTGGAAGGAAAGGATTCAAACCCAAATTATCTACAGAAGATGTGGGAGATCTTTAGATAAGGGAGAAAGAAAAGGAAGTTCCTGGGTGGCCGGGATATTGTTCTTCCCAGTGGTGCCCTCTACATTGCACTCTTCTATTTAATTTTTAAAGCACTTTACCATTGGGATTTCTGTACTTTGTAAACAGGATTCAGCAGATGTTTAAGTGAAAACTGTAGAAGGAGGGATGAGCTGGAGTGAAGTCTACAGCTGTTTCATATATGGTGTTCAGAAAGTATAAAAGGATTGGGGACCCTCGCTGAGATTACATGCTCCAAGCCAGAGTCTGAAAATCTGACAGGCACAGCAAACCACTGCAGTTATGAGCGGCTCATAGACAGAGATACAGCACAGACTGACCCTGCCTTCCTATGCTGATCCACAGAAAAACTGAATCCGGAGAGCCTTATTAGTATAAACTACTCTTGGCCCAGAAATAGTTGGAAAAAATATGATTGTCTCTAGTGAAAGTAGCTTTTACCCCTTAAATGAGAAGTCATAAACCAAATAACAATGCAAAACAACACCGAGTATTTCCCAAGTGCAGAAATTACTCAGTGCTGTGGCAGAATTGGGAAAGATACATTTGGAAGAGAAACAAATTCATAATTAGTAGTTAATATTTTAAGCACATCACTGCAAGTTTGTTAACCAGCTTAGCAAAATGGGGCAGCAAATGACTGTCAGATGGGGGATATTAAGATTGTGTATCTGAAATATGCTGAATAAAATTGAATAAAATTTCAGCAACTGTTTGCATGCATGGCAGGAGAAGCTTTGAAGAGTAACAGTAAGCTCACTCTCACTCTGTGACTTCCAATAGGAAATTGTTTCACAGTCTGTAAGATTTACTTCTTTCCATTTGATAGCTAATTACTGATTCTTTTTTGACCAGTTAGGAATTTTGAATGTTCATAGCATGCCATGTTCAGTGAAATAGGTAACTTTTGTGTGATAGCATGGCTGTTTCTGGTGCTGTTTTGTCCTGTCCCTCTCTCTGTCCCAGGATACACTCCCTGTGAGCCCAGTCAGGCTATGGCTGAAACCTATTACAGAGCTCCTGTAGATTCCTTTGCTGCTGTCCTGCATTTATTCTGCTGGTATTACTGTTTAGGGACGCCTCAGCTGTGAAATGAACCTGCACACTGTTCTAATCTGAAATAATCTGAAGGACAAAAGATCTGAAAAAGCTTTAGGGAAATTAATAGCATTATGCTAGTTTAACTGAGAGAAAGGAATTCATGTGAGAAATCGGGATGACTTACTATTTCTGTGTGTTCCAAGAATACTGTTTTATAGAGCTCAGGTGGCAAATCCCTGTTTCCCTCATTTTCTTCATGTCTCAATCTGAAATGAGCTGTACCTTAAATTGATTTAGTTTTTATCCATTAGCATAGACTCTGCTTATGTTCTGCTGGATACCACAGTGTCTGACTGCAGCTGAGCACATGGGATGTATTTCAAGGGAAGCTATGAAGAAGTCTATGGTTAAAGAAAGTTGCACAACCAGAAAGAGTTTGTAATTTATTAACTTTTGGGTGGTTAATCAGGGAAGCTCAAGGTTGTATGTACATAATGTGTGTATAGGTTTGTCTGCCAGACCCTCTTCAACTTAACTGATGAAGTAGGAAAGAGTTGATTTCTTTGTTGGTTGTAGTGTTTCATCTGATTCCTTCTTTCATGTCCTTGTCTGACTCACACTTTTTGGCATTTTGTCCTTCTCTGGAATATCCCTCCCAGCTTTGACTGTGCTGTACATATGGGTTCTGAGGAATGGTTTAAGTGGAGTCTGTGGAAATACAAGTGGGGCAAAGCAGGCAGAAGCATTTTTTGATGTTCAGAAGAGCCCTGGGGGGAGGGTTCCAATGAAAAGTTAGAGGGAAAACATTTTGAATTTGTAGTCTAAGACACTGCTGGTCATGGGTACTGTCAGTGGTGTCTGATGAGTTGTACCTTCACTTGCGATAGTATTTTCTCCCTCTGCTCATACATGAAGGCCTCTATTCCATGGCTCCCTATCATGACTGTGTTGAGTGGAGGCAGCTTGAAAACCTAGACAGAAACATTTGTTCGTTTGATGTATAAAGCAGAAAATGAATAATAGCTGTAAGTATTTGATTTTCATTATAAAAACTCCCGAAACCTATTTTAATTTTAACTTTAATCTAGCTAGCAGGTTAGGTTATGGATTGTTTAAAATGCTCTCTGTTTTGGCAGATACCGAACGAGTTTCAGACCTCGGTACACAGTTGCATATAAGACAGTGACAGAGCTGGAATGGAGATGTTGTCCTGGCTACAAAGGGGAGGACTGCAGGGAAGGACCTGCAGAAAAGCCAAACACTGCTCGTCGTCCCACAACACCAGCAAGAGCTGCTGTGAAGAAAGGCACAGGTAACTTTTTGTCTGAATTTTGGTATGCGCAGTCATGTCTGTTTTCTTCTTTTGTCTTCTTGTTTTGTCCTCTAATCATTATAGTTTCTGCCGAACTCAACTGCTGGCAGGTACAAAAGCCATGTGAAAGACTCTGTGCAGTGAGGAAATAATAGCCAGGCACTAGCAGGCCTGATAGAGAGAATTTCCTGAAGAATAACAGAGGAATGGGCTGTAGAACACTGACTGGAAATGTCAGCTGGCTACTCATGGTTGTAGAAAACCTTTGGGTTAAGACTGTGGGTTTTTTAAGAATTTTACAGTTGGTTTTTTTTTTTTTTTTTTTTAAAGGAATATTACTAAAACAAAACAAAACAACCCCCCCCAAAACACAAAAAACCCACAAAAACCCCCAAAACCACAGATACTAATTTTAATGATACATGAGAGTTCCTAGCAGTTTCACAATGTTTTGTTTGAGATTCTAAAGATTTTACAGATTCACATTAGATTACGTGCTTTAATGAGGAGTAAGAGAATTAGTATGGATAAGCCTCAACTTCTGAAAAAAATATTTTAAAGAATGAATGATGTTTGTTTGTGTAAGATACTGTCTTCTGAAAGGGCAAGAAGGAGTGCTATTACTGCTATATTATGCCTTTTCTCCATTAAGAAAAAATGATAAACAGATGTTTCCTTCTGAAGGACTTACTTTTTCCAACATAATTGGAGATTAGTGTCACATATAACACTTAGTCAGATTTCCACATATGTTTTCTGTGTGGTGGAATGTATTGAATGACTGAATACATGGTTTCAAACTAGTCCCATAGATTATATACCTGCTTTAAAAATGACCTTTTTAAGTATTTTGTTAGCTGACCTAAAATATTAATTCCAAAAGATGATAATAAAACATGGTGATATCTGTATCCTTCTCCTGTCCTCCAGACAAAATTAAAAATTACTTTTGACTTTTCCTGCAGTTTATCCTTCTTGACCTCTGATAATGTTTGTTTTCTGGGTTTTTGTTCTGGATTTTCTGCAGTTGTTACACATTTTCTGTGAAACTGAACATCCAGATTTGTACATGGCTTTGTAAATGAGATCCTACCAATGACAAGATTCAGATTCATTAATTGATTTTTGATAGGTAAAAAGTAGTTTGCGGCTAGAAGTCTTTTCTTTCTGATTTTCATACAATGAGGATGTTATTTTAATCTAACAGTTTTGAATGTGTAAATTTTACAGTTTTATACATGTTTTTATTGCCTACTTAGATATATGCCAAATAATTAGGTATTTGTGAAGCAATTGGAGTGTCTTGCAGAACTCCATGTCATATATGGGATGTATATTTGGATCCCAGGTCAGTAAAACACGGAAGCACAAACCCACTTCAGGCACATAATTGACTGCCACTGAAGTTTTCAGTGGAAATTCAGGGGCAGATTATTGTTATAGGAGATGCAGTGATTCTAAGGTGATGTGTATGGACCTGTATTGGTCTGTTATATATGCCATAGCTTAGATCCATTGCTGAACAGGAGGAGTGGTTGCCAGTTTCTTTATGGCCACTGTATCTTGGCAGGAATTGGTCACTGTGCTAAAACTTTTGGTTCTGGGGGTTTTGATAACGTATTAATTGTAAATGACTGAAAATAAGAACAGAAAAGACAACAAGCATTAGGCAGTTTAAACTATTATTTCATTTTAAAGAAAAGTGAAGTCAACTGCAGCTTATTAAAACAGATACCACTGGGAATATTTACATCCACATTTTGTTACTTCTGGGAAACAGATGCAGAACCAACAGGAGCACTGGAGCCTCCACCATATGAGAAGAGAATGCAGTTTCTTGAGGACGAGTTGTTTAGACTTACACGGTCTGTGATTGAACTCCAGTCCTCTGTGGCAGGTGTGAATGAAAACCTGAAGCTGACTGTACAGGAAGATGCTAGCAAGATGTTGGTCACTTGGCTGAACAACCTTTACGACCGCCCGGAGCCTGACAGTGCAGTTGGTGGTGAAACAGACACTATTCAGCTGCCAGGACTCCTCAACAATAAAGATCAAAAAGACCCTTTTATTGATTTTGAAATGGAAGATATAAAAGCTGAGCTAGCTGAGGTCAAAGAAGCCTTGAAGATGAGGAATGATGAGCTGGAGGAACTGAATGGAAAAGTAAAAGGCTATGAAGGACAATTGAAACAACTGCAGGAGGCAGCACAAGGACCTACAATAACAATGCCCCGTGACAATATATATCAGGACTATATAGACTCAAAATTTGAGTCCCTCAGGCAAGAAATAATGGAAGGATTTGAGAAGAAAATGGCAGATCTGAAGAACTCCTGTGACTATAAACTAGAGGATATTCAGCAGCAGTACGACAACAGTGAAAATAACTGTGTAGGGATAATCGATGTTATAAGAGGAAAAGAGAATGACTTGAGGAAAGAAATAGATACTCTCCGCACTCAGATTCCATCAAACAACTCCAGCTGTTGCAAGAAGGGTGAGGGAAATGACTTTGACCAACAGATGAAAGATTTAGATAAGAAGATTGACAGAATTGTGGAAGCACAGAGGATCTTGAATGTCAGAATAGATAATGAAATAATTCGATTGTCGACTCCAGATCTAGAAGACGTGTTGGGTGAGAGGCTGGAGGAGCTGGATGCCAGGATGAATATTACAGAAAGAAATGCTGAAGAACACTGTTTTTACGTTGAGGAGACTCTCCGCGGTGCTATTGCTGCTGAGGTGGATGAACTGAGAGACTTGTTCGACCAAAAGCTGCGGGCGCTGGAGGTCAGGCTAGGCGGGACTATTTTGGAGATTGCCAACACCACGGACCCAGATGGAATGTTTTCTAATCCTGGGCCTATCTTGCCCAGTGATGCTGGATTTGCAAATGAGCAGTTTACAGCAGAGATGAATTTCGTGAAGGACAAACTGCTGTCGCTTGAGCAGCTCTGTGGGCAGAAATGTCAGTCTGCACCGCGAGGCACCGAGGACCTTCAGAAACAGCTAGAAGATTGTAATGACAAGTACAATCACTTGCTTTTGAAAACAGAGAATAATTCTGTTGTCCTGAGGTCTCTAAATAGCTCTCTTAATGAGAAAATCAACGTAATTAAGGGCAACCAACGTGACATCCAGAAAATGCAGAGAGACGTACGTGTATTCCGATACAATCTAAATGCCATTGATAAGGATATGAAAAATCTTCAAGATGGCCTGAGTAGCTGCAGGGAGCAGCTTCTGGGTGTCAATTCCACATGCAGAAAAACACAAAGAGGTGTATTCCGAAAAATTGATCAAATGCAGAGGACATTTGCGAATCAAACTGCTCATTCCAATGAGAATTGTTGTGGTGAAGTGAAAGACAGACTAGAACAATTGAATGACCATGTCCTGAATGATCTTAGCAAGTGCAAAGAAAAGACCCAAGGGGTCCAGGAGGATGTTTCAGATGTTGAGAGCAGAGTGTCACATATTGAAAAAGTCTGTGGCAAGCTGGACTCTGTTTCAGACAGCTTGCAGAATATAAAAGAGGGTCTGAATAAGCACGTGAGCAGCTTATGGAACTGCATCCGTGAAATGAATGGAACCATAGCATCGCATTCCACTGATATTTCTGGCCTCAAGAACTCTGTCCAACAGTTTCATAGTCAGGTTTCCAAAATCACCGCAGACATTGAAGGCATGCTGAAATCTCAGCCTGACACAAGTAAGTTTCTTCCTTATTTTTTTTTTTTACTTTTTGCTTGTTTGTTTGTTTTTCAACTGGCTTTCCTTTCTGAAACTCTTAGAAAAGAACTAAACAAGGGAGGAAAAAATATTACACAATTCCTACTTTATTTTCGCAGTGACTAATTTTGGCTCTTTGCTGCAGAACACCACAGAGTACTTTGAGTGCTTTTAAAAGTATCCTCCAAAAAGAAGAAAAAAACAAAAAGAAGTCTTACATGTTTTTTTGTTTACTTCAAGCTAGAATAAAGACAGTGGAAAAAGTGGTGTTTTCAAATAGTGATTTTCAAGTGAGTTTTTTGTAATAATTGTCTGTATTATGTCAATTAATTTGATTTTTTTGTTTGTTTGTTTTATTTTGTTGTTGAAGATTATTCTGTATTCCTCAGGGAAAATTGAAAAGCAAGTAGAGAAAACTGAAGTCAAATTAATTCAAATTTATGATAAGAAAGATTTCTTCTTAGTTGTGTTCTTAGCATGAGTTTATGCTTATAATTCAGCACCAGCTCTTTGATCTGGAAGTTTCACAAATGAGCTCTGGCATATCTTGGCATGGCAACATAAGACTTCTGCTTCATAGCTCTCCCAGAAGCTTGCATTCCCACAAGGTCGTTGGCAGTACTTGGCACATTCCAGCAGGCAATGTTTTAGCACTTCAGCCAGTTCTGTTAATAGTCCAGCATGTTGGTGCAAATCCACCTGCACTTTGTTTAAGTTTGCATTAGAGCGCTGAGAAGGTGGGGCACATTCCCTTTGTCTCAGGACACTGGGAAATGGTAACCTCAGCGTGCCGGTGAGCCTTGCCATGAAGGTTTAGAGAGCTTGCCAAATGCCACTCAGTTCCCTCTGCAGTTCTTGCTCCAAATTCCAGCAGTGGGTTGTTTTCCTGAGAGACGAAGTTTACAGAAGGAAGCTGAGTTCCTGTTTTCCTGTTTCTCTTAGCATGACGCAAAACCATAGGAACTGGAGACTGTTTTGAGACTGCACTCTTCAGTTGGTTGATGCTTCTGGTTTTAATTCTGTGCACGTATGAGATAAATAAGAGGCCAATTTCTGTGACTGGGTAAAACTAGAAGAGGTGCTGAGGGAAGAGCCTGTGTGCTTTTGCAGCTGATGGTGGTTAGGAGAGATCAGATGTGAGATTCTTGAATGTTCTTTCTAGAATGGCCAAGTTGTGCCTCATGAAGGGAAGAATATCCTTCTCACCCCGAGGCAGAGACTTGAAAACCTGCAATAGGTGTGTTTCTTTTGTTTAATTGTTTAAAACCAAATGTATAGCAGTACTTGACACAAAAGTCCTTCTGAGGGAGAAGCTTTTGTGTGAAATAAAAAAAATATTTCTCTTAACTTTAAAGGAGGAAGTGGAGTGAAGAAGGACTGTAAATTTCAGATAATTCTTTTGCTGTAATTTTGACTTAAATTCAGCAGGATGAGGACCTTTATCCCTAGATCTTGCAGAAGCATCGCAATTTCCATTAAAATGGAACATGGTGTATCTGTGTAATCCTGTTTCTCATCCATCTTCCCCAAATTACCCAGCGCTAGCGATCAACATTGGAGGAAGGTCCAAGATACATATAAGTAGTAATATTTCTTCTGCTGTTTGAAGCAGGTGTTCAGGCGACCTCATGAGTTGCATTTGTCAGCCCGTTACAGTGTATTAAAGCATTAAAAAACCTCTGCACACCTGGGTTTCCATAAAATAATACCTTTTCAGGGCAGACCCCTCCATCCACCTCTGGGTGTTAAAAGCCTTTGGAAGGACACTGCTGCTGGGTCTGGGGTGCAGGCACTCTGAGCATCCCCTGCTGCTCTGGGGTGCCTCTGGCCTCTGAAGGATTCATGAAGCACACACTGCAGTTCCCAAATGTTTCCAATTACAATAACACTGTCTGGCACAGCAACCTAAGTAACTTTTGATGGCAGGAGTTGCAGAAAGATTTTGGCAGAAGAGCCTTTTTTGGAAGTGATTTTGGGAACCCTGTTATGTGATTTGGGGTATGGCTTTAACTATTTTTACATTTGTGATCTGCAGCCTTGTCTGCCATACCAACATTATTTGACAGGAAGACCTGAACTTGGATCCGTGGAGAGTTTCTTGTGCACAATTTGCCAGCACATCGTAGCATTCAAATGATGTCATTTGACTTCACAGGGGCCGACACAGAAACAAGTTGTTGCTAATAAAGTTGTTGAGGGCAGTAAGGCAAGGATGTGTTCAAGAAATAAAACATAAAATCTTACCAAGCAGTGTAAGTGTAGTGAAGTCAAATGATCCTTGTCTTAAAAATATGTCTGTATTATCTTCCACGTTTTTTATTCAGGGGTTTCGAATGCCTCAATCCAAACTAATAAGCCAATGTAGCAAATGACTGTGCATCAGCTACAAACCCAGAGACAAGAAATGTGTTTAATTTGTTGTAACTCCTGGTGAAGGTGGTGAAATGTCCTGCAGCACATAAGGCAGTGGTGACAGCAGGCACTAAGCATTTAGGGAACCATGTGTGATGTGCTCTCCAAGGTAAAATGATCCAGCAGCTTTCTAGCCACAGTGGTGCCTTACCCCAGCTCCACATCTCGTAGTCTGAGTTGTTCTCATTGCACTCTGTTCCTCTCTGCAGGTATGTTTGCTTTTCACATGACATGAAATTGAAAGCCATGCTAACGTTGGTGGTCTCTATTAAAAGTACAGCCTTTTTTTACATATATCCGTGAAGTTTTCCAGGAATCAAAAGTTGGGTCTTGCAGCCAGATACAGTGCTGGGAGTGCAGTTTTCTTTGGTTATAGGTATTTGACCTGACCTGCAATTCCTGTGGTAGTTGTCTGTGTAGCAGGGTTTTGAAACCAGCAGCAAAATGTTGTCTGATGAAGTTGTGGCCTAAGAAACCAAATGTGTGCTCTGCATTACAGCATGGATAAAATGCAACATAAAATTTTTAATGCTGTAGTGTGAATAGTCATGCAGTCAATTCCTCTGGGCTCCCTGTGAGCTTGTGCACAATGCTGCTTTCTAACAGAATTGTAAAATCCACTTGGTGTCTATAACAAAATTCAAGTGAGGTCTTTTGGGCTTCTTGTGAGAGCAGTCACAGATTCCTTTATTCTCTAGTTAGCTTTATGCACTTCATTTCTGTGTGTTTGGGGGCTGAGGAGAGCACCAGAGGATGCTGGTACGTGATGTGGTAACCACATTGTCACTCACAACAGTGGTGACAAGCAGAGCAGCAAGGATGCTGCTGCTGAGAACAGTGCTCCTGTTCCTAGCTGTGTAATGATCTCAGCTCTGTCCTTGCCTTCCCAGATAGATGGGAAGATGATGGGAAGATTGTGTTCATGGCCTGCTCAGCAAAGTTCAAGCAGATCTCTACTCATACATATCTGATTGCTTCCACTTGAAGTTGAGCTTTAGGCCAGTGATTCTGAATTTAGTGTTATGGAGATGGGACAATTCTGAATATTGCAGTATTCATGTTGCATGCAAGGAAGCAGTTTGCTCAGGATATGGGATTTCAGCAGTTGATTGTTATTTAAAGCTCTAGAAAAGCAAGCAGAGAAATGTATTCATTCTCCCAGTGTCATCCCAAATAATTGTCTTAATGAGGCTTAGCATAATTGACTCAAGAAATGACAAGTACATGCATCCCAAGGTAAAGTACTTTGTCAATTTGTTTTTTCAGTGAGGTTAATCTGAAGATTTTAGTTGAAGGTCTAAATCAATGCTTCTGTGGACAGAAGTTGTCTTACAAAGCAAACAATTCTGTTAAAAAATTCACTCTGATACTTTCAGAATTTTTTGAAATGTTTTGATTTTTTTTTTAATTTTAAGGTTTTTATGAAAATAGTTTTAATCTGTATAAAGCAAACATTTCACTGTTTAGGCCTCTGCCTTGTGGACAGAGTTGCTGAGTGAGCTTCAGCCCAGCTTTGTGGTGCATTGCCTGTATGAGTTTCAGTTCTCCTGATGGTTAAAAGTCAGCCAGCAAAGATCAGGGAGGCTTTTTCCTAGCAGCTGTATCTAGCAAATGAATGCAGGTGGTGTGAGACTGTGACTTCAGACAGCCTCCCAGTACTCCTGAAGGCCTATTAGGCTTTTAAGGCTTTTATGAGACTGAAAACAAGAAATGAAATTCACAAGGGTAAAGTGCAGGTGTGGAGTAGTCACAGAACATCACATGGGTTGCCAGTGATGCTGTCTGGACCCCAGCCACGTGTTGGAGACAATTCCTGCACAGGTTTGTTGTAAGCTCTTCCCCAGGCGTGCAGAGTAAGGCTCTCCTGGGCTCCCCAGACACACAGCAGAGCCAGGGGAAGCCTCACACCACATCTGCTGCTTGGCACAGCCAGATGGGTTAGCCCTAGCCACTGGGCTGATTTTGGACTGTACTGAATTGAAGTGTTTCATTGTGAGCACCACTCAGAGAGGTGGTCTCTGCTGGGCACCTTGGCAAGCATCTCTAGTATGTGACAAGTTGTATCAGATAAATTTTAAATGGGTTGTTTGCCCCATTTCCACAGAAACTCGCATCCATCCCTGCACCTAAAGACGTGTTTTAGTCTCAAAATGCAACCAAAGTAACCTATGCTGAAGTTTAATTTAGCATGAAATTCTGTTTATTCTGTGTAAAAGCTGTCGTTGCATCTGCTAAAATCTACACATTTGTACATTTCTGTTCTTAGTGTAAATGTAATTCAGCTTTACACTTGGGAGGGCATTGCATCTAGGACTTCATTTTTATGAATAAACCAGAATTCCTATAAAGGGCTTGACCAGATACACAAATGGAACCATGTCAGTGCTGTTCAACCCTGATGTCATATGGGTTGGCTGCCCCAGTGGAAAAGTTTTTTAATGGTATCTCTTCGATTTAAACAATAAAGAATTTTCTGGTAGATTGTATCTTTGAGTTTTGCCTTTATTGGCAGAAAATATTAGTCATGGAAGTACTGGGATGTTTAAACGTGTTGCTTTTTAAAGTAAGAGGAAGAGCCTCTTAAGTCATGTTCATTTACTGATGTTTTTTGCTGTGGATAATTTTCTTTATGATCGTGCTAGAGGGACAGTCTTGTGTTGAAAGTTGTGGGAGTAGAGAGTCGAAAGCAAGCACAGTGGGTGTGAGGGGCTGGGGAGAACTGAAGTGAGAGGGGAGAGAGAGGGAAGGACAGGGGCAGGGAAAGCTCACTCTGGAATGAAGGTACTGCTGGGAATAAGTGTGATGCTCTGCCTGTTTGGTGCAGAAAGGCCAAGCTGGTGTAACAATTGAATGAATGTTCATAGGTTATTTGATTGCTGCTTGTCCTGTCTCCAGGCTGTCCTCATTCCTTTCCCTGTGCCACACAGGCTGTAAGGAGTGGACTCTGTAGTACTTCAGGAGTGGAATGGTGTTTAACTAGTGCAGTCTTGAGTCTCAGGGAGCAGGTGGCCTCCAACTGAGTCCTGTTTTATTTTGAAGTATTTATTATGCAAATCCATGCAAGCTTGTGTTCTATTTTAGGCAAATAATTTTGCATTTTTCCTCCTCTTTCATCCTGTCAAAGGGCGACCAGAAGTACCACAGCAGCCGAGGCCGCCCGTGCAGCCCCAGCCTGGCATTTCCCTGCTGCCGTCCCGGCCCAGGATGCATCCCCCACGGCACAGGATCCCCCTCCTCCCACCACAGCTGAGACCTGCCCCACGCCCAGCTCTGCCAGGGTCAGCAGTCATGCCACTTCTGCCTGGAACAACCGGCATCATCTTGGAGACTGGGGAGGCAGGACCTCCTGGCACGGTTTTGATGTCTGGGAGAGGGCGTCTGAGGAGTGTGGATGGCCAGGCTGGCCAGAGCACCATGCCCATTGCTGAAGGGTATGCTGGAGCACCAGGTGAGAGAACCAAGCTGGTAGTGCATCACTCCTGAGTACAATGGACGTGTCAGGTCTTGCTGGAGAGCTGACACCGAGATCTGCTGTGCTTTACCAGCCCCCTTTTGGCCTTTGGTGGACACCCACTGAGGCTGTTGCTGTTGGGAATGGGTTTTCAGCAGAGATGATTTGTGAATGGGCCTCTGCAGCCTCCAGCTGGCTGCAGGAGGAGGGGAAACGCACTCAGTGCCAGTTTTGCTGCCTTTCCAAGCGTGCACAAAGCATGAGGTCAACAGAGATGATGTAAAATCCCTGGTAACTAGAGCAGTCTTTGCCACTAGGGAAATTCAATTTCTTTTTTTCCTTCCATGATGCTTGCAGCTGATTTAGTACATTGGAGTAATAACTTGGTTCTCTTTGCCATGACCACCCCAGTTTAACAATAATTGAGCATTTCATGGGGGACACTATTTAATAGCTGTTTTGGTAGGTTGCTCTTCAGTAACCAGGGATGCTTTCTAGAATACTGCAGTGATATTTGGTCATAATGTACTCTGCTGTGTACTGAGTCACACATATTACTTTTCCTTTTTAGGATATCCAAAGCCACCTCATTCTACCATGGATTCACAAGGTAAGGCAGTTGTTTCCTAGAAATGTTTCACATGGGTTCTTATTGTATATTTCAGTCCCTAGAAGGTCATGGCTGAGAGGAAAAAATGTGTTATTTTTTAGTATTTAAGTTTAGCATTGAGGAAAATCTGATCAATATTTGCTAGACCTAAGCATTAAAACATAACCTGTGTCTTTTGAAAACGTGGAGATGGGGAGAGGAGTTGGGTTTTGAGAAATCATTTTGGGTTCTTGCTAGTTACTTCACTGTGTGTTTTTTAAATACAGAGAGTTTGAATTTTCTAGCTAATGTCAGTGTGCACCTTTCTGTATGCCTTCTAAATGAGAAAATAGATATTTATGATGATTTTATTATTTCTTTAATAAAACATGAATAGAGCCAAGACTAAGATCTTGAATAACTGCTGGCATCTTACTCTAGTGCATGAGGTTGTTCTCCTCTTAGGAGGGCTTCTGGCTTTGTTACACTCACCAGGGCTCAATTTCTGACTTCAGTGAAAGCAGAAGTGCTGCCACTGACAGCCACTGATTAAAATTATTCAAAATGCAGTTTTCTTGGTTTGCTGGGGTGCTTTTTTTTTTTTTTTACTTGTTAATATCACAATTTATTTAAGAATTTGTATGATGAACAGGTATAAAATTTATGTGGGACATGCTGGTTGGCCTAGATAAATATGTTGATTGGGTGCTGCCAGCAATGCAGTCTCATACTCAAGATATTATCAAACCCTGGGGAATGGTATCCTTGATCAAAGTCTTTCCATATCCTCTTCAAAAAAAGTTATTTAATCTAAATTTGTTTGAGGAAATATGGGCAATAGATGGAAGTAAAACATTCGGGCTTTATGGAATTCAAAAACCTACTGCCCCAGGACTTAGTTTGATGGCCATAACAAAATCACAAATACACTTCATGAAGAATGGTCTGGGGACTGACAAAAAAAGAATTGTAAAGAGTTCATGCTCTCATTGTGATATTTATACCTGCTAATTAAAATTCCATCATAGCCTTAAAGCAATCTTTTTGCATTTGAGGATTGTGGTGGTAAGAACAGGCAGCGATAGATGAGGTTTCTGGAAAAGGATAAGAAGTAAAGAAACATTCGTTTATCTTGATGCCAGCAAAGCCAATATAGATGTCTAGATTTCTGTGATAAATGGATTTCCTGGGGGTTTTCTTCCCATTGCAATTTATAGAGAGCAGTGTTTTAATAAGTTTATGCTAAAACTGTGGGAAACAGTAGGTGGATGTTAGAAGTGTTGAAAAGGCAGGGCAAGGCACGAGTGCACCCATCTGCTGCTTGGTGGAAAGTCTTGGTGGAACAGTTACCACCCTGGGATCCAGAGGGAGGTGGGCTTGACCAAGGAGTTAATTTTCCTCATCCATGCCACTGAATACCTCTCTAAATAC
>NW_005054305.1:536250-545868 GCF_000277835.1 Geospiza fortis | reverse complement strand
TGCTGATCTGTCCTTAAAATCCTCGCTGTGTGCCTTGCAGACCTCAATGGCAGATAGTCAGAAAACAGAGAGATAAGAGTGGTACCAAAAGCTGTTAAGACTTTTGTGGAGTTGGAGCATTTACATCCACCGTCCCTGATCTGGACTGGCTGGATTGATGGGCTGAGGACAATTGGATGAGGTTCAGCATGAACTCAAGTACCTGACAAGTACCAGGGGCTGCACTTTAGCCACAATAACCTGCTGCAGTGCTGCAGGCTGGGGGAAGAGTGGCTGGAAGCTGTGCAGAGGAAAAGGACCTGAGGGTGCTGGTCAGCAGTGGCTGAACATGAGGCAGTGTGTGCCCAGGGAGCCAAGAAGGCCAGTGGCATCCTGGCCTCTATCCCAAATAGTGTGGCCAGCAGGACTAGGGAAGTGATTCTTCCCAGTATTTGGCACCGGGGAGGCCACTCCTCAAGTGCTGTGTCCAGTTCTGGGCCCCTCAATCCAGGAAGGACATTGAGGTGCTGGAGCGTGCCAAGAGAAGGGCGGTGAAGATGGTGAAGAGTCTGAAGCACAGGTGCTGTGAGGGACAGCTGAAGGGGCTGGGGGTGTTTATCCTGGGGAAAAGGAGGCTCAGGGGGGACCTTATCACTCTTTACAACCACCTGAAAGGAGGGTGGAGCCAGCTGGGAGTTGGCCTCTCCTCCCAGGCAACAAGTGACAGGACAGGAGGACATGGCCTTAAGCTGCGCCAGGGGAGGATTAGCCTGGACAGGAAGAAGAGTTTCTTCACAGAAAGGGTGATTAGACTGTGGGATGGAGTGCCCAGGGAGGTGGTGGAGTCACCGTCCCTGGAGGTGTTTAAGGAATGGCAGGATGTGGCACTCGGTGCCCTGGTTGACATGGTGGTGTTCAGTCACAGGTTGGACTCGATGATCTCAGAGGTCTTTTCCAGTCCAATTGAGTCTGTGGTTCTAATTGTCAGTGTCTGATGAAGAGAGAGCATTCTGGGACAGAATTCAGCAGTTAACAGTGCTGTGGAAATTAACAGCTGGGGAAGGGAAGATTTCTGGCTTATCAGAGGAGGAACTTACTGTGTAAATAAGGCACCAAGGAATCCTTACTGTCTCATTAGCTCTGGACAACTGTTTGTGATGTCTTTGGCAGTCTTCACTCAGTGCATTTTGTAGTACTCAAATTCAAATTTGAAAGATGACCAGACTTTTTGTACTATAATTCCTAATATAAGAAGCTTGTACTATTAAAATGGCCTTCTGAGTACTCTCTTTCATTTCTGCTTCTGAATAGCTTCCGTTACATAAAAGCGCTGCTCAGGAAGAAGGGCAGATTGAGGGCTCCAATGCTCCAGTTCTGTCTTCTGGGACTAAAGTAGCCCACTTTCATGCTTTTCTTGAATGCTGAGGCATGATTTGCATCCTTTCAGTACCAGAGTATTTCTTGATTTTTTTTTTTGATTCCTTAGCTATGTATAAGGAACAGTAGGTAAATGCTGGAGCAATATTCTCTTGCTGCAATGTGAAAGGATGGAATTGTAAGAGCAGACAGATGTTACTAACAGACTTAGCAGGAAAGTATGTGTGTCTTCATAACACACCAAGATTTCATCCACATCAGAATCACTGTGACTTAGCACAGCAGCTTCATTGAGCGCTGGCTTGTGGAAATCAGTGTGATGCTGTGCTGCAAGGCCAAGCCATAGGCAGGAGGAATGTTTCTGAAAATGTCATGTTAAGGTCAAATTGGAGAGTTTAAAAAAATAGGGAAGTGACAAATTGCTTGTATTTTTGTCCTATTTGCTCTAACTGAAATTACACACTTTGCCCTCATTTAGATTTAGGAGTATTGACCATTTGTGAGAGGAAATCTGGCAAATCCTCCTTTCTCCCGCTGTATCTATGGGACTCATAAGTGCCTACTGACAAATGAATTATGTACTTAGTCTCTCTTCTGTGTCAGTTCTTGAAAGAATCCTCATTCCAGTTGCTGAGCAGTTGTCCGCAGCACCTTCACATTGTTATTTTTTTCTCCTTCCATCTTGATAGCAAATGCCTATGCTGTGTGCTCTTTTGTTTTGCTTAATGATCTTTTTTGTCTTTTCTTTCCTTCTGGCCCTTGGGCTCTGTGGGAGGCATGAACTGTGCTTGGAACCAGCAGTACAGCTAGCAGATGGGTGGAAGTACATGTAACCTAACAAGGGCCACCCATGCATCTTCTGTGGTTTTTGACTCCTCAGAATGCATTACAGTAGCACAGATTGTCAAGAACAGACTGCTCCTGCTTACCTGCATGTGTAATATCTCAAGTGAAACCTTCTTGAATGCATCTGAAGTCAAAAGAGCTTTTTCCTCCCCCAAAAGGGGGAGTAAAACTGCAGTTGAAACTTTTGTGAAACATGTTGTCTGCCTGGAAGTTTCTTCATCAGAGCTGTGCCTGTGGTTCATAGCTTTAAAATGCTTTAATTTTTTTTTTTCTGATGTTTATACTTCACTGCTTAAGTGAAAGTAAGTGTCCAAGCCTGGACCTTCCTTCAAGAAGCTGGACTTTGATCTTTGCATGAAGAAAAGTGTTTGCAAGAGGGGACATGTAGGAGAAGGTGGTGCAGCCCTCTGGGAAGTTCTGCAAAAGCATTGCTGAGGTGTTGGTAGGAATTGTGAAAACTTCAAACAGGCACAACTCCATCTAGAAGGTGGGAAGAGGGGAGGAGAGCACAGACACTCTGTATCTTTACTGTGTGACCTTATATCACCCCCTGAACTGATCTGCAGGATATTTAGACAGGTTTAAGATTTCTCTTTTGAATAGATACATATGGTGTGCTGAACTCAGCTGCAGATCTGAAGCAATTTCATCAGCTTAGCAACAAATAGTTACTTCTGATAACTATTCTAGCAATTAGTGAAGGAAAATCTTGAAAAAGCTGTGGAGAGCCAGGACAGGAGTCAGTCCTTTATTCAGATGACACCAACCCAAACAGACCTGTTGCTGCTCCAAAGCTGGCAGTGCTTCTGGGCAGGCAACACGTGGTTTGTTGCATTTTGCAGTGTTACTGCAGAGGAAAGAAACCTTTTGAGTGAGCCAACAGTTTGAGGTGTGTTTTCAGTTAATTTCAGTCTCAAGGAAAGCTGAGAGTGGCTTTCTGTGTAAGCAGCATTGTGTTAAGGTGGTGAAGCTTTACAGAAGCTGTTTAAGTAACTAGGCTTCCTGCAATTAATTTTGGTCCTTTCAAATAACTTCATCTTAGCTTGCAGGAGCACCTGCAGGCACACTGGCAGGTAGGAGTAATGAAAAAGGGCTTCTGTCTATCTTCTGAGCTTGAGACAAAATGCTGAATAAGATTTCCAAAGATACATGAGGCAGCTGGTTACCAGCCCCTGAGGGAAATCAACATCGTTATCTGCCAATTCTGAAGTTGCAGGCATGTCTTCCCCTTTGCCTTCTCCTCCCCACCCCCCAGGCTGAGTTATTCAGAAAAACAGTGGATAGCAGAACATTTGTATATCCACATTTTAGGTGGAGTTGTGTGACTTTTTAAACTTCAATTTTTAAGCAATATCATCTGAATTAGATTGGATTTTAGGACAAGTGTTTTTACCCAGAGGGTGATCAGCACTGGAATAGGCTCCCTAGGGAAGTGGTCACAGCACCTGCGTGACAGAATTCAAGAAGAGTTTGGACAATGCTCTCAGGCACAAGGTGTGATTGCTGGGGTGTCCTATGCAGGGCCAGGAGTTGGACTTAGATGGTTCTTGTGGGTCTCTTTCAATTCAGGATTTGCTGAATTTACCATTTGTTGCTGATGGGCATCTCTGATTGAGAGGGAGAGGCCAAACATTAATTTTAAGGAAGGCAGAAGGAGCAGGGTGAAACAGCAGCTGTGGATAACTCTAGGGCATTTGTTGTTTAGCTACTTGCCCAGACAAAGCAGCAAGAATTGACTCTAGCAGTGTGTGCTGCCTTAAGGAAAATGTTTAAAGGGAAGGTATTTGGAATGGGACTAATAAGTGACTGAGCACTGAACACTTGATATTAAGTCAGTCTGTTAAAAGTAAAAATTTGTCTTCATTGTCCAAATTATATTTCATCCAACTCAGTCTAACAGCAGTTTTCATCTAGCAGCTGGATAGCCACTATAAAATACCTAAGTGTCTGTTGGATCTGCTGAGAAAAGAAGAAAAAATTGTAAAGTGAAAAGTCACCCAAAAGAGAAGTGCTGGAGAGAGACAAAAAGTTCTCTTTGCATTAATATGGAAGTGTTATATATTTTATAGCCATTTTCACTAGGCTTTGGCAGAGAGAGTGGGAGATCTAAGCTGTGCACAGCTTCTCAACATGACAAGGAAAGCTGGCATGAGCTATAATCTTTAGCATTCCTATGGCCACTGTGATAGTGATGGAGAGTGGAGATGTTGAAAGGCAGCCTCTGTCCTGAGAGAGGTCTTGGGCAGAAGCATTACTGAATTGAAGGGTGATAGGAATTCCACTGCCGGCATTTACTAGCCATGTACTGTTTCCTTAGAACAGAAAAAAAAACCCCAAAAAAAAAACCCTCAAAAAAACAAACAAACAAAAAAACCCCCAAAAACCCGTGGCCAAGGCAGAAACTTTATGTTGCTCAGTACATTTTAAGGTGAGACACCTGGCACCTGGGCTAGCAATATGTATTCTGCTAATTCTGGCATTCTGCAATTGGCAGGGTTAGTCCAAGTGGAGTATGGGCAGGAACAAACAGAGGATTATAAAGCATCATAGGGACAAGGCTGTGTTATCATCCTGATGTGGTTCTGACTCATGTTGTTACCCATTTCAGGACCTGCCACTGCTGCTGTGCCCTCTCTGGTGTCATTTTCTGCTGGGCTCACACAGAAGCCTTTCTCCAGTGATGTCGGCGTGGTTCACTTCAACAAAGTGCTTGTGAATGACGGGGAGTATTATAACCCCAATACAGGTAACAGCCAAGGAATGCACCCACAGGCACGCTGGACAGGCAGGAGCATGGGTTACCAGTTACCTCAGGCCTTGCTGGTACATGGAACAAACCAAGTCCATCTAAATCAGACACATGGGGGTAAAAGCTCCCTGTGGGTGTGGGTAGGCACAGGCTTTCATGGCTGGCTTTCCATGACTGCCCAGTACTGCTGAGGCCCAGCTCACCTCTACATACACAGCTGGGTGTGCTCCTCAGGCCAGCTGAGCCCAGGTAGCAGAGGTGAGGTTCCTTACTCATCTGCTTCACTGTGGCTGGGGCACGGGGAGAGGGAGAGGTGGGAGGAGGAGAGGGAGAGGTTCTAATGTTGTTTCTCCAAGGTCCCAGACTGGGGGCTGCCTCCTTCTCAAGCACTGAGGTTCTAGGTGTGCCTTCGCCTTCGTGACTCCGATCACTTGGTCGCCTGCCCAGGCTGACCTTGTTGCCTGCAGGAAGCAGTGGGTGACCCACGTGGCTTTGTGTTTGTCACTGTGCTTAGGCAGTCAGGTGTCCCCGTGTTGAGTGACTGTGGTCAGCGCAGGCTGTCTCTGTTCTGCAGGCATTTTCACGTCGCCATACGAAGGGCGCTACCTGATCACGGCCGTGCTGGCCCCGGAGAGGGATGAGTACGTGGAAGCGGTGCTGTCCGTCTCCAACGCCAGCGTGGCTCAGCTCCACACTGCTGGCTACAGAAGGGAACTGCTGGAGTATCACAAACCCTACTCGGGGAAACAGACCTGTGGTGGTCCTGGGACGTTCCACCTTGTTCTTCACCTCAAAGCAGGAGACGAAGTGAACGTCGTTGTAACGGGAGGCAAGCTGGCCTACACAGACTCTGACGAAATGTACTCCACATTTAGTGGAGTTCTCCTTTATCCTTCCATTTCTCATGTTTAGGTTTACCTTGAACAGGGGAGAAGGGTAAGATATTCAGAAGAAATTAAGTGTAATAAAATTCAAAGCTTTAATATATTCAGTTTATATATTTGATTTCAGTGATGGGTTTATAGTCTATACGGAAACATTTTCCTTGTCCCTCGTTAACAGAGGTAGCTACAAAAGACACATTTCTGTAGCTAAATAAACTCCTTCCCAAGCCCTTTACCTCTACAAGCAGAACAACTGTTTAAACAACAAGTATGTTCTCAATAGATATTTCTCCACTGTGCTCCTGCTATTCCCTAGTCAATTGCCTTTGCAATCTTTTCCCTAGTTTTTCAAATTGTCCCTAGTGTATCAAAGTTTACATCTTTGCTCAAGTTTACAGTTGTGGTCAGCTATTTTCATGTTTTCAGTAAAGCAAAGCCAAGAAAGTGAAATTGTAGTGGATATGGTTGATGACTTTTTATTCCTTGTATTATTTAGTAATGTGCATTGGCATAATCAGTTTGTTCAGTGCAATTTCAAACTGTGGTGGTGCAAAGCAAAATGATATTCACGGGCATCAATTTTCTTTTTTGCCTTTAAGGGCCAAACACTGTGCTAGGAGACAAGGTGAGTGACTCAGTCAGGTGGAAGCAGCAGCACAGGGAGAAACTTGCCTCAGCATTCCGCTGGGAAGATGTGAATGCAAGGTGCAGTTGCTACTACTGAAAGATTCAGAACAGTTATTGTCTATTTATGGAGTAAAAAAGATGATTGGTTATTCATGACACTCTTGAGATTAAAGCTTGCTGCTAGAAATAAAACAGGTCGGAAAAATCAGAATCAATTTGCTTAGCTAGATGATTTTGAAAAGTTTAAAAAATTTTACAGGGCCTGTTTCTGGCAGTGCAGCACTATTTGCATTAGAAGGGAAGTTTGTGTCTTTGGTGCATTGTAGAAGACAAATCAGAGAAACAATGGTTGATAAAGGAAAATAGTGTTATTAGTCAGTATTGTCAAATGCACAAACCAACCCTCTGCCAGAGTTGTTGTAACAGCCTCCTGCATCAGTGCTTTCGAGTGAGGTTTGTTTTAACACTCAGCATCTGTTTATATGGATAAAGCAGCCTTCTTAGCTTAAACAGGTAAACACGTCTGGGGCAGCAGTATTTTATTTTGCACACTAGCCACTTCTCAGTGGAGGTAATAAAAATGATGCTTTGGCTCTTAGGAGTTAGCATTTTGATGACTTCTGTGGCTGAAAAGAAATCCAGCCATGTTTAACTGAGAGCAGGACTGTATCTTCATTTTTCACATGTACATATATTTGTCACCTGTACATTCTTTATATCAACTCACCTTTTTAGTGGTCTGTTCATGCCACATAGAGCTGTATTTATCATAGTGGTTTGTGTAGTGTATTTTCTTTATTACGAATGCAGAACAGCTGTTTGCAGCCTCAAAACAAACAAATTTTTTAGGTGAGGAAAGAACTCCCTGCGCTGTAAAGCAGTACATTGTATTTAGCTGAAGCACTTTGCATCTGAGATCAGATGAAGACTCGTGCTTTTGTTACTTAGTTTTGGAACAGATATTCCCTAATAACTATGTTTCCAGGCAATGAGTTGGGGCCTTCCCACAACAAACTATCACATCCTGGAAGCTGAACTGCTTTAAGAAGAGCAGGCAAAAAAAACTTTCCGTCCACAGGGGACCTCTGAGTCAGTCCTAGTGCAGCTAGGGTTGCACTGGGGCACTTGCGAGCACAGGAAGGAAACTGTGGGTGGAGTTTTAAAGCACCTGATCTGGGAAGATCTCTTGACACCTGATTTCCAGAAATGATGGTGTTAGAGATAAGCAGGAGCTGGGGCAGGGTTAGGGTTAGGAGGAAGGCTGTTTCTGACAGAGCAGCTGGCAGGCAGTAGCCAAAGATGTAGAGTGAACTTGTGCTGATGGAAGGAGCCGCCTCCGTCTCGTTTCCCTGCCTGCGTTTCTGGACCTGAGCATTAGCACGCAGTCAGCAACCACACGCTCGTTCAAGGGGGGCTTAACTTTCTTTTGTCCTTTCTGTCCCATGCCTTCCTAGGGCTCAGAATGGTAGGGACAGACAGGAAGGGTTGTTTTCTGTGTTTTCAAAAGCCAAGCATATAATACGCTTTTTCTTCGTTTTAAAAACATAATTTCTTGTTACGTACAAAAGCCAGAGAAGCACTTTTCCTTTCAGGATATTTTTCACTCTCCTCCAGAAAGCTGTGTTCTCTAAGAAGCTGGCTCCAGACTATGTATGACTCAAGATTATTGTTGCCTGTTCTAAAAATGACTCATGGAAACAAACAAAATGAGCTGAGTGCTTAGGGAGACCTAGCTGGCAAACAGAACCTTTTTGTTCCACCTCGCCCCAAGTGAGAAATTTTTAAGAATCAGCAGAGCAAGTTTAGTGCTAAGAGTTGCAAATCACTTATTTAATTATTATCGATCATTTAATTATTACCTAACTGCTCCAGGAGATTCCTAAATCCAACCCACAGATCTTCACAAGCCCAGTTTTGCCAATGGGACAGGGCCGTCTTCCACCAGAAAGTTTCCCCTTAGACTCAGGATTTGCTGCTGCCTGTGCTGGGACAGTGTAAGCACTCAAAATGCAGTGTAACTGGTACTTGTACACTCCCTAAACTGTGTCACAGCAGGGCACAATCCCAGCACCTTATTTTGAGGACACCTTTAGACTTTTGAGGGACAGCTTCCCATTCATCTCGAGCTGTGCGGGTAGGTAAAGCTATGACCTTTTACAAGGAACCTCTATCTAAGATTCCCACCTTTGTTGAGAGGGATTTGACCTTAATTTGCACTTCCTTGGTAATTGCTGTAATCAGGGTAGGTGGTTTGGTTCCTTCTAATGAGGTTATTTTCCTGGAGCTGACAAGGTGGAATATTCCCCCACCTAGGTAGACCACAGGGATGTAGCCCATCAACAGGGAAAGGGAGAATGAAACCTGAGTTTGTCTCTGCTCCAGTCAGTTCTTGGATTAAATATTAATAATGCAAGAGCTGGAAGAGACTTGGGCACAAATGCATTCATAGGCCTGACAAGGGTTGGCTCCACACAGAGCAGCCCAGCTTCAAGGGAAGGAGCAAGAGCTCTGCTCCAGAATACCTGAGCCTGCTGACAGAGCATTTACATCTGGTGAGAATCAGCAGCAGCACAAGGAAAGACCTGCACTGAAAGGAGCATTTCTCACTGTGGGTTTATGATTTGACTGCCACGTGCAGGAGAATCCACAAGCTCAAATAGGAAGTATCTGTTAACTGAGAAAGCCTTAAAAAAGATCCAGTAGGTGGGAGCTCTAAGATAGGACTGGTGCCTGTTTCACAGATCACAGTGCTACCTTTTAGAGCTGCTTTGTAGGTAGTTCAGTAATGCAGTATGTGAGAATTGCAAGACTCTTAGACAATACAGTATCTGTTGGGCCAAGTGCTCTAATTTGACATCAAAAGAGGAAGAAACTCAGAAAGAAGAAACTCACCTTCTACCAGGTAAAGCTGTACAGGCAGATGTGTGTCTGACAGTCCCTCAGCCAGGCACGAGGCCCCGGGGTTCCTAGGGACTGCAAATATCCAAACCAGATGAGTCTCCAGGGCAGCATCACTTGTGAGACAGGTGAGTTCCCAGAGGCAGGGCTTTAGCAGCCACAACATCTGAAGCCAAGCCAGCATGCTCACAGCCAGAGATACTTGCCTCTGGCCAAACATGGCAAGAGTATCCTAAAACCCCAATGTGACATATAAAT